>NW_006399778.1:5771406-5788205 GCF_000299155.1 Elephantulus edwardii | reverse complement strand
TCAATGAAGAAGCAAGACGAAGACAAAGATAAAAGGGATAAGGAAGAGAAGGAAAGCAGCCGAGAAAAAAGAGAGAGATCTCGGAGCCCAAGAAGGTACCATACAAGAGAAGCATGCCTGATGCTTTGTGGTACTTCAGGTCATCAAGAAATTCCATATATAGAAACTCACCAGTAAAAGGGAAAGCCAGCATCAATGTTACTCCTATTATAAAATTTTTGTCATGCCTCTGTGCTAGAGCAGTATTTCCTCTTGTTTCAGAGAGATCCTTTGAATATAAAAGTTTCTGTTGTGGTGAGATAAATCAAAATACCAGGGTTTTTTTTTCTTTATTTCTTTAGTTTAAATACGTTGTTGTTGTCAATGTTAATGCTAATGCCTTCAAGTTGTAGATAACTCATAGCGACCCTGTGAGCAAAAGAACCTAAACACTTAAAGGTCATTTCTCTTAAGTTCATAGTTTTTAAATACAACATTTGAGTAATTTTGGAATGTACTCCCAGTTCTTCCTTTCCTTACTAGAAATTTCTATCCGTTAGATGTTCATATTATCCCTGTCAAATTTCCCTGTTCTGCTATTGTCACGTGGTTCTGAGCTCAAACTTTAGATTGTTTTTTTCTAACCAATGAGACTGTTTTACACTTTTAATTCCACAACTCAGCTTCTACTTACGTGTTATAAAAAGTGAGCATTCCATTAGACTTTTCATTTTTAGGGTACTACTTAATCTTCATAAGTATCCTGAAATTCAGAAAAGAAAAAACTTTCTTCTGTTTATACTTTACATTGAAAACTACTTTTTAGGGAACATATTCTGAAGTTAAGTACAAGTCACTATGTTAGTAACATACTACTTCATTGTTGATGGACCCAATTTAGTATATTTCCTTTCACTTTAAATAAAATTTAAAAATTCCTTCAAGTTATGAAAAACAATAGTGGATTTTCTCTTTTCCAGGAAAACTGTCATATGCAAGTATCATCTTCTAAACATAATGAACAAGGGCTTTGTTTTTTCTGAGAGGGTTTTAGTTATTTTTAGAAAGCATTCCTAGTTCTTTTTTTTTTACTCAGTTTGGGGTTTGTTGTTTTTGGGGTGTTTTGTTTTTGTGGGGTTTTTTTTTTTGTTTTTTTGTTTGTTTGTTTTTTTCGGTTTTTTTATCTTTTTTGATTGTTGTACCTCTTTCTCCTCCCCCAGTCCACCCCACAATAAACCCATTGTTCTGGATTGTTGTCATACATATATAATGCCTAATCATATATTAACTTTCTGACAGTTTTCCCCCTCATTTTTTATGATGCAGTGTTTGTTATGCAATATTATGAAGTATGTATCTTTATGTGACTGAGATATTTTACTCAGCATATGTCCTCCAGAGTCACCCATGTTATGCAATACTTTCCTAGTTTATTGTTTTCAGTGCTACATAGTAATTCTGTTGTATGATGAATGTACCATAATTTTTCTGTCCATTCATTTGCTGATAAACACTTGGTTTGCTTCCATTTCTTTACTATTGTGAATAACACAGCAGTAAACAGAGGAATGCATACATCTGTTTTGAGTCGTGGCTCTGATTTCTTTAGGGTATATTTCCAGTAGTTGAACTGTTGGGTCAAATGGTATTTCTATTCCCAACTTTTTTTTTTTTTTTTAATATTAATTATTTCCAACTTTTTGAGAAAGTGTTAGACCACCTTCCATAATGGTTGTACCATTTTACTTTTCCACCAGCAGTGAATAAGGGTTCTAGTCTCTCTACAGCCTTGCCATCATATTTCCATAGGGGAATTCTCAGATTTAATCCTCACATCTCACTTTGGCCTCTTCCATTTGTATTACTAAAAATCTGAAAAAAGTCTGCTTTTATTCTAGACGAAAATCCAGATCTCCGTCTCCTAGAAGACGATCATCTCCTGTTAGAAGAGAGAGAAAGCGCAGTCATTCTCGATCACCCCGTCACAGAACTAAGAGCCGGAGTCCTTCCCCTGCTCCAGAAAAGAAGGAGAAAACGCCAGAACTCCCAGAACCTTCAGTGAAAGTAAAAGAACCTTCAGTACAAGAGGCCACTTCTACGAGGCAAGTACATTATGTAACTGTTGATTTGAAAACAGGATTAGACTGTTTTCATTCTGTTGCACAGAGGGTTACTATGAGTTGCAGCCAACTCACCAGCACTTAACAGCAAGTGGCAAGTTAAAATCTTTAATTACTTGCTGCTTCTAGTAGATTTTTTTGTTGAAAAAATTTTACATTATATAGACTAGTATAAGTAGAATGCTTAATAGGTGACCAGTGCTCTCTGGCTCTGTGTGTATTTGTGTTTGGTTTGGTTTTGGTTTTGGTTGGGGTGTGTGTGTGTGTGTGTGTGTGTGTGTGTGTGTGTGTGTGTGTGTGTGTGTACACACACGTGTGTGTACCGTCAAATCAGATCTGACTGGTACAGGAGGAGATTGTCCCTCCTTCCCTGGCAGAGCGTCTGGTGGATTCGAACTGTGCGCCTCTGGGATTGTAGTTGCAGCTCCTTGCCACTAGGCCACCAGAACGCCCCCCGTGTATTTGTGTTTTTGTGTGTATAACTTACTTATTTCCCAGTTATGGAGAACTTTTGTACTTTTTAAACATGGCTAAAATTGTTACTCAACCTATTACACAGTGTATACATGTTTTGGGGCTAAGAGAAAGTCTTCATGAATTTTGAAGACCTTAAGAATACTTTAGTACATTACTGTATTAGGAATCTGAATAGACTGGATGAAAGGCTCTTTTGTGTTCATAGTTGTTAGTTGCTGTCCAGTTAATTCTGACTCATGATGATCCCTTGTATTTCCATAGTGACATCCTGAAAGTCCCCAAGCCTGAACCTATATCAGAGCCTAAAGAACCTTCTCCAGAAAAAAATTCTAAGAAGGAAAAGGAGAAGACTCGACAACGATCTCGGTCTCGTTCCAAGTCAAGATCCCGGACACGTTCTCGCTCTCCTTCTCACACTCGACCTAGAAGACGTCATAGATCCCGATCAAGGTGAGTTCAGCCTAGATTTTCCTGAAAGTTCTTTCCTGCCTCCGCTATATCTTTGTGGTGGTAATAATCTTTTGGTAAATCTGACTGGGGGGGTGGTGTGTGTAAGAGAGAATAAGTTGTGCCACTTGCTAGTGTGGTTTCACCTCTGCTCTTGGTGGATGTGATAGAGGATGCTGGTATTTGTTCCAGGTAGAGCAGGAGCTGTTCTTTAGTCTTATTTCATGAGTGAAGATGCAGGAGATGAATGTGTGAGTGGGTATTATTGCTGTCTTGTGTCAGATAGGACAGTGGGAAAAGGGAACAAAAAAAGCAAAGAAAACACCTCAAAAACTCAAATAAGATTGAACACTTAAAAAAGGAAACAAGAGGTTAAAATGAAGGAGAATCTGGGGAAAGAATAAGAAAAGGGGGAGAATAGAAAGATGATAATGGAATGGGCAGGAGGAGCAAAATAGAAAGCTAACACAGCCATGGAAAGTGAAAAAGGGCCATCTGGAGAGGAGAGGACTGAGTACCTGATTAGTTCTCTTGTTACTATGTGGTGGGTGGTGACACTATGTTTGCTAGCCGAACAGCAGGTTGAAGCCTAGTCCCAAAGAGAGGACCCTTAGATTGTCTTTCTGGCCAGGGGGTGGGTGTTTGCAAGGTACCCAGACAAAGATGCCTCATATGAAAAGATAATTACTATTGACCTGAAATTCCCAAGTATGGCCATTGGATGTGTCAGGCAGGGGTGCTCAGTAAAAGGCAAGAACCCTAGTCAGAAGTGGTATTCCTGCTGATCCAGGAGATGTCTGCAACCCTGACATTGCACAGTCAGCCACCTCTTAGAGAGGGACCAAAAATTGAGCGCTTTTGGTAGCTTAATGGGTAAGGAGTTGTGCTGTCAACCCAAAAGCAGACAGTTTGAGTCCACCAGCTGCTCTGCAGGAGAAAGTTTTAAACTCGAGGTTACAGGATTATCATCCGTTATCTGTTACCATGATTTTCTGATGTCTTTGTGAAGAAGATTTGAACTACCATCTATCTGGTCAGCTGTCTTAACCTGGCAGTCTTAGACCTTTTTTTAATGTACTAGTCTTAGGTACAATCTGGGAATAGTTTAAAACCAGTAAGAAGCATTTTGTCATTGTTGTGGTTAGTGGACATTGAGTCATTTCCAAGTCATGATAACCTCAGGTGTGCACACCTGAGTAGTGCCACACTATAGGATTTTCATACTGACTTTTCAGAAGCAAATTGCTAGGCTCCAGTTCTGAGTTCTGGGTAGATGGCTTGCACTACCAGCCCTATAGGTCATTTTTAAATCCAGTTCTTAATCCTAAAGTGCCACCTAGGGAATCCAGGAAATGTTTAGTAATATAGTATTTTTAATTTTTATTTATATAGAGAATTTGAAGATGCTTTTTTTCCTTGTGTTTCGTAAAAGTCTATCCATATCATGTTCCTTGATACCTTGATGTGTGGCCTTTATGTAAAGAAATGGATTCGTTCCTCCTGATTGATTCGAATCCTCCTGTTGTGGTAGATCATATTCACCTAGAAGACGGCCTAGCCCAAGACGACGACCATCTCCTCGAAGAAGAACTCCACCAAGACGAATGCCTCCACCACCAAGGCACCGGAGGAGTAGATCTCCAGTAAGACGGTGAGATTGGTCTTTTTTTTTTTTTTTTTTTTTAACTTGAAAGTTTTGTCTTAAAAAGAATGCCATTTATTTGTTTTAATTTTCCCTTGGCAAGAAAATGAGAACTCAAAAATAATGGTAGATTATGTCCTTTAAAGAGCTAACTACTACTGATAAGGAATCATTTACTATTTGTGTAATGAAAAGCATTCAATCTAGTGTTTTCATTTGTGGTTTTGGGTTTGTTTGTGGTTTTTGTTTTTGTTTTTTTGTTTTGTTTTGTTTTTTTAAGGTGAAAGAATAGACCGTTTTGTTAGAAAAGCTACATCCCAGAAACTGAGATAGATGATTCTCCAGTTAGTGGCACCTGAAGAAAGATCCTAATCTCGGGTGGGATTGGAGTGGGAGGGGTGTTAACCAGTTTATTGATGCTGCTATAATTTTTATCCTTTCATACTGTCAAGAAATCCTACCAACAAGTGAAAAAAATTGATCTTTTTTATTTTTAGCTTGCTTTCTGAAAAACTAGGTCCAGTCAAGTACTTTTACC
Source organism: Elephantulus edwardii (assembly GCF_000299155.1). NCBI lineage: Eukaryota > Metazoa > Chordata > Mammalia > Macroscelidea > Macroscelididae > Elephantulus > Elephantulus edwardii. The sequence continues at coordinate 5,783,002 of NW_006399778.1, read as the reverse complement.
AGTGTAAAATTAACCATTTGCATTATGCTTTTGTTTATTTGGTGATTGGTTTTGGTTTTATTCCATATTAGAGCAGTATAAGTGCTTATAACAAACAGTATAAAAATTACTAAGTGAAGGTTCCCCTTAATCTCATTTTGAGAAGTAACCATTATTGGTAGCTTAGTATCTTCCATTATTTTTGATGATTAAAACCTGCTAGTGCATGGTTTTGGGTTTTTTTGTTAAAACTAAATCATTGTTATTTTTAAATAACATGATATGTAAATCTACTCAGCTGTATAGGGACAAGTAAAGAGTTTTTGTGCTGTTTTAACAATTATATTTCACTAGTTTTTTGAAAGAAAGAACTGTGATGTGTTCCATGCTAATACTGAGAATTTTATTTTGATAGGTTTTAACCCCATTCCCTCCCACCCTTGGAAAATTGAAAGTGCAAATTTTTTGTTGGTGGTTCTTTCTGCAGAATTCTTTTTTTTTTTAACAAAAAAAAAAACCACAAAACGACACAACAGCCAAATTACTGTATCTTGGCAGAAGGACGTACTATGGTATCATTTATTATCAGTGTTAAGAATTATACACAGTATTAAGAATTAATGTATTGATAGATGAGACCAACTATATAAATGGTCACTCAGTTCAGACATCACACTTTCCTAAAAGTAATTATTCTTACGTAGGGGAAATGGAATGCTGGTGCTTTCTAGTATTAGTTTAGTGGAGACAGCTATTTCTTATCCTGGAGTTTTGCAAACAGCATGTTTTAATTTGCTTACCTAAGCCATCTCGCAGTCAAAAATATTTTACAGATTGTGTAAGATTCCCTTTCAGCCAGTCTTTATCTTACATTTAAGGTAGGGTTTCTTTTTTTCAGGTTCTCAGGAATTCTTCTGCCAAAGGTGAATTCTGCAGGTACACATAATTGCAACAGAACTTAACACAAAATTTTGCTGCAGAATTCGAGAGTCCCCTGCTTCTAAGTTTATGTAGCTAATTGAATTCCTAATCTTGCACATCTTTTTTTCCCCCTTTTAATGCAACTTAAAGGTTGTTTGACATTGTGTATTATTAAAAGAAAACAACACCCAAATTTTGTGCAAACTCCAAAACACTGATATTGTTCATATCAGGAAGAAAATCCAATTGGTGATATCTTGCTCAACATTACATGTTTTATGACTGGGGAAAAGTTAAACATAAGCATTTTTTAAATAAGATTTCATTTAGTTTCAGAACTAGCTGTTTATCTTAGGTTTTGTTTTTGTTTTGGGGGGGACTCATGTTCTTAGCTACATAAACTCAAAAGTTGGATAAAAATAGCTGTATTTTTGTGTAAACTGTACATAACTAAAATTATTTTTTTTTTATGAGCATACAGTTAGTGAATATGAATACTTTCATTCACAGAAGAAGGCGCTCATCAGCATCCTTGTCTGGGAGTAGCTCATCATCCTCTTCGTCTCGTTCCCGGTCACCACCAAAGAAGCCACCCAAGAGGACATCTAGTCCCCCTCGAAAAACTCGGAGATTATCTCCTTCAGCAAGTCCTCCAAGGCGACGGCACCGACCATCACCTCCAGCAACTCCACCACCAAAAAGTCGTCATTCTCCAACACCCCAGCAGTCAAACCGGACCAGAAAAAGTCGTGTTTCTGTTTCTCCCGGGAGAACTTCAGGTAAAGGTAAAAATCAGACAAGTAAAGTATTAATTAGATTGTCTTTTTCTTTGCTTAGCTACAAAGTGAGTAGTCTCATTTCCTCCACCTACTCAAAGAATGAAATGGCCGGGTAATCTTTATACACTATGGCTATTTTGGGAGTCTCCCTTGTCCTTTTATGCTCTAAATTCTTGGAGTTTGTTGTATTGGATTTATATAAGAAAATATTTTTTTTAAAAAAAAGAAAATAATTTAAGCAACTCCTGTGGTATTGAACAAGTTGAAAAAAATATCAGTTCATGGGGCTGTTTGAGTTGGGTTCAATTATCAAAGCATGTGTTGATAAATTTTTTTTACCTAACCCACTGCCATCAAGTTGTTTTCAACTCATGGCAGTCCTATAGGACAGAGTAAGAACTGGCCCACAGAGATTATGAGGCTGTAAATCTTTATAGAAGCAAGCTGGTTGATATGATAAAAATTGTTTTTATACTATGAGACCAATTTGGGAGTGGTTTTCCTCCGAAAGATTTCGCCCACCCCTCACTTTGATGGCTTATTTGAGGACTTCTTAACTCTATTTTATTTTTTTTCTTGACCATTATGTTCTCCTAGGGAAGGACATGGTAACCTCTTAAAAGTTAGAGGGGTTTTTTGTTTTATATTTTAAATTTAGGCTCAAGGCATAGTTCTTCTGAGTGTTGTCCTTGCTTTATTCTGCAGATTGATTTCTGAGGAGTTAATGATCTGTGATCCTGACAGGCAAGTAGAAATGCTTGTTGGTCTGAGTGTTGATTATAGCTTCTTGAAATGAGTTCTTTTAGTATTAAAGACACCTGGAGAAAAATAGTATCCATTTGCATCAAGCCTCTAGTACCTAAGGGCTGTACAGAGGGAAGCCTGAAAGGTAAAAGACAAGTATTAGAGGAAGAAGTTGTATTTTTAAAAGTGATCTATACTGAGTTGATTTGATTGGATTTAAGTGATTAGAAGCAAACAACTGTGGAGATGAGCAAGATATTTGCTTCCCATTTAATTGAACTTGATGAGACATGCATTTGTGAGCAGCCAAACTATTCTGCTCTATCTTTCCTTAAAGACCATACTATAGTGATACCAAAAAGACAAGTTGTACTTTACTTTATGTAGATGATTAAGGTGATGGTACATAAATAACTTTCTTTTTTGGCATATTGACTCTTCCAGACCTAGTTAGAAAGCTGAACAAGAGAATCCATTAGGTTTTATTCAAGCTTGAGTATGAGGCCATAAGATCGTGATGTAATAGTTTTATGTCCCCATATTGTTTTTTGTTTAAAACTAGAAAAATGTCATCTCATCATGGACTCCAAATTCATGTCCACATATACCCAATTGCCCTGACTTCTTGTTCCCTTCTGTGAAATGTATGTACTTCATAGTGTTTCTTTACTTTGTCTAAAGCCAGAAATATAAATAATTCTATTACCTTGGAAACAGAAATTTTCTGTTTACATAGACATTTTCTGTTTACTGCATAGAGCAAGAGTTCAGAAAATTGAGCATTGTGGAGGACAGGGACTAACTATATTCCTGTGGGATCTAGAATAAGATTTACATGGACAAACAAAAATCAAACCTCACACTAGGAGCAGCAGTAATACTTGGTTATTGTGTGTCCATTGAAGCCAAATGCTGATGAGAGCTACTTGAAAATAGCCTTTTATGTTCAAACAATTCCAGCCCTCAGTAATAATATTTTAGAGCTAGAACAGTCCTTAAGATAGAACAATTTTAAACAGGTTAAGTCCAATTTAGCCAAAAATACCAGTTCCCGTTCTCAGTTGAGTAATGCATTCTTTTCCTCAACTTTTCTACCTCAGAATATCGCTTTACTTGCAAGAGAAGGAGGAAAGGTGAAATTCTTTGGCTGTTAAACTTGGTAGTATAATTTTTAGTAGTGCCTTCTTTACAGTCTTCTTGGCTAATGGCCAGTGACTTGAGAAATGTAATACAGTTTGATACTTGTATTTCACATAGAATTTACAACTCATGTTAATAGTCAGTAACTGCAAAAGATGAAGATACATATGTCTGTCTTAGCCTAGAAAGGAATTAGAAGGACAAAAAAGGGAGGATTTAGGAGCACAAAATTGTCATCTGAGGATCTTTTGGAAGCATCTTACAGTAAATGGCATATTATAGTTAAGTAGCCAGTATCTTTTGTTGTACTTAAAGTAGTGCTTTGAAATTGGTGTCTTTGATGAAGTATTTATAAAGATTTATACTTGCAATTTAGAATTTGTTTTGATGACTCTAGGAAAGATAAAATTGTGTTCTGTTATCACTTAAGACTATTATTAATTCTGGTCAGAGTGTAACTTCCTAACTTACCTTTTGCACAAGTGTGAATGACTATATATAGGACTATTTTTGTAGAATTTGTATGATACTATCATTTAGAAGATTTATGACATCATGGTAAATTTTTCCCCCCTAATTAAATAGGAAACATAAAACCATTAGCAAAGTGTTGTTGTTAGGTACCATCGAGTCAAACCAACTTGTAGTTGGCTCTCCAGCAGGTTTTCAAAGGCAGTAAATCATGGGAGGAGATTGCTCATCTTTCTCCTTCAGAGCAGCTGGTGGATTCAAACCATATTTTTGATTGGCAGTGCAACTCCTTACCACTGAGCCACCAAAGCTCCCTAGGAAAGTAAACTGTGCAAAATCTCATCTGGGTATATAGAAACCTCTGAAACAGTATTATTTATAATATTGATAATATGATCCATCAAATATACTAAATAACCAGAAAAATAGATGAAAACTTAATTGTTGTTACTAGGTACGGCACAATGACAAAGTCAAACATGGTATACCCAATCCTATTCTGTCCTCTAGTCCTTAACCATGTCTGAGCGCATTGTTGCATGGTTGTATTAGTCTATCTTTATTGAGTCTTCTGCCTTTTGATGGCTTTGTACTTTATCTAGTATGATGTCCTCCTTCAGGGACTGTTCCCTCCTGATAACATGTCCTAAGTACATGAGATGAAGTCTCACCATCCTCTCCTAAGAAGCATTCTGGTCATACTTCTTCCAAGACAAATTTATTTGTTCTTCTGATTCATTCTTGATTGGTCAGTTAATAGCAATATTTAGAGACTGTTTAACTCAGTCCTTAATTGAGATCAAATAAAAAATAAACAACCTAAATTTAAAAAAAAAAAGATAAATGAGAGGTTTTTCTGGGTTAAAAAAAATTAGTTCTGTTATTTACGTTGGTAGGACTTTGCCAGCTGTATTTTTGCCTAGTGTTGCGTTAACATAAGGGTATCATCAAGAAAGTGACTTTTTAAACCAAGGGGGGGAAATTGCTTCTTGACTTTAAAAGTTTAAAGTATTAATGTCCCCTAACCCTAATTATTAAAAACATAACCTCACTTCCAGTGTTTCTTAGAGGGGAAATGCCTTCAAATAGCTGACAGCCACCAGTGTCCAGAAAATCCTTGCAACCCAAGTCTCTTGATGATTTTATGAATGAATGCTTATGATATTTTTGTGTGTGTGCACGTGCCATCGAATCAGATCCAGCTGGCACAGGAGGAGATTGCCGTGCAGCTTCTTGCCACTAGGCCACCAGAACTCCCTCTGATACTTTTTTTTTTAGAATTAAAAATTTAGCTGACACTAATGGAATCAGGAGTGGCATCTATTTCCTAAATAACATGCCTCCAGAAACTCTATGAACTTTAATAAATGTCAATAGTTGTAGAAAGGCTTCAGGCCTTTTGTTCATAGGGTTGCTCTGAGTTATGCTCGACTCGAAGGCAATCAACAACAATGGAAGAAAAGACAAAACCAAACCCACTGTTAACAAATTGATTCCAGCTCATGGTGACCCTCAGCCAGGTTTCCAAAGCTCAGTATGAGAGAAGACAATCTCACCTTTGTCACATGGAGTGGCTGGATTCATACTGCTCCTCTTTGTTAGCCACTCAACATGTTAAGCACCATACTACTGTAGCTTTTCAAAGAGAGAGCTGTAACTTTAAACGAGTAACTTTTGTACTTAATTTTTTTTTTAAGTTTCTAAAAATGTGCTTGAAAGAAACTTAACCATTCCTACCCTGTTGTTCATGATAATGGGAGGGGGAGCCTAATCAAATTCTTCTCATAATACAGTGGTTTGTCCAAATGGCTTATTAGGTAGAATCACTAGAATGCTGCTTGTTGAAAAATTATAGTAGAAATACTCCAGTTTGACTTCTTAAGCCAAAATGAGATACTGTGTTTGACTCCTGGATCTCAAAGTTATATTCCCAATGGAATAAACCTTTATAAAATTTTGAACATGTCCGTTAAATGTATCTGCATTCTGGGTCAAGAATTCCATGGTAATGGCATTAATCAAGCAACCTGCAAGGATTCCGAGGCTATCTTAAAATCTTTAGGTTCTAGTTCTCAAAGGCTATTACTTGACTAATGCTATTAATGATTACATAACATGCTTTGGAGTCCACCTACAGACACTTTGGAAGAAAAGTTCAATGATCTGCTTCCTAAATAACCAGCCATTTAAAATTGTATGAGGTACAGTTCTAGTCTGACACACATGAAGTATCTGTAAGAATTGATGTGATGCCAATTGTTTCTGATGTATACTGTATACTTCTGATTTTAGTTGACAAAGTGGACAAATATAAGTAGACTTAGTGCTATGTGGTTTTTGTGAAATTAACTGGCATCAAATGTATGCACTTAGAAATGGAGTGGCACTGTTAATCAATAGTGTTTTATAATATCTATAACCTAATAAGTATACAAAAAGTAGTTGCTGCAGTATCATGCAGTGAAAGATAGGTTAAGTAATTGATAATATACCTAGAATAGCTCTCCTATTATCTTTAGTATGTCTAGCTACCTTTTCGTTTCTTTGATCTTTCCAAAGGAGCTTTCAGCTTTAATTCTTTTTACCATTACAAAAATCATCTTCATAGGTAATTTAGGTTTCATGCTACTTTGAATGTTATGGTCCACATAAAGCCTTAAGACAACTTGGCTGACCAATTCATTTCTCCTTTTCAGGCCAAATACCTAGATTGCATCAGATTTTTTTTTTCTCAGCCTGTGTATAGTGAGTGCTTGAAAGCCCTCCCAAGTTGAATGTGTACATTTTGGCTTTGGGGGTTAAAATGGAACATAAATGACTTTGCTGAGTGTAAAGATTGTCAGTAACAGAATTCCCTTCTTTTATGAGGGAGACTCTCAAAAACCCAGGAACCTTTATAGTAACCTTTTGAAGCTTTTTACCAAATACTTAAAAATTTTATAAGCATTATAATAATACTTTTCTAAAAGTTATGGATTAAAATGGAGAGACTTGTTTAGAGGATTTTTATCAACCCATGTTTGAAGACAATTTGAAAACTAACCCATCCTATTGTATAGCTTTATTTTTCTTATGTTTTCCTCTTATGTTCTTATAGCAGCAAAGCATAAAGTTACAGAAAAAAGAGAGTCCCCTTCACCAGCACCCAAGCCTCGAAAAGTAGAGTTATCTGAATCGGGTAAGTTACTTTGGTTTTAAGAAAATTGCATCTGGTCAGCCCCTGCTAGTTAACAACACAAATACACTAAAGACTACAACAGAGCTCCTCAGACATCTCTTGTGTTTGGAAATTAACTATAGACTGTGGCCTGATGGTTAAAAACTAGGTATCTGAAGTCTAGCCAACTTAGCTTGAATTTCCAGTTTTATCATTTAATTGTTTTAATCTATATGAATCTTATTTTTCACAACAATGTAAATAACCAGTGGGGGTAGCTGTGTCAGAGACAATAAGGAAGGTTGGCTCAGGATGAAGCAGGGTTCATAGCTGTTGTACATGGGGTAGCTGAGTCGCAGGTGACTTGACAGCACATAACAACGATAACAATAGTATTCTTTAGGTTTGTGACAACAAGTATTTTATATCTACATACCTATCTATATAAAATACTTGGAATTCAGTCCAGCCAATAGTAAATGCCCAAAATAAATTGGTAATAAATTTAAATTGATGTTTTGAATGTCAATAGAGATATTATTTGATCCAACCAGATAAAAATTCCTATCAAAAAAGTCTCACTTTCTGTATGTGTAACTAAAGGAACACTTTCTAATGCGTCCTTCTTTTCAGAAGAAGATAAAGGTGGCAAAATGGCAGCAGCAGATTCTGTGCAACAAAGACGCCAGTACAGACGACAGAACCAACAATCTTCATCTGGTATGCACACAGATTTGTACATTTTTTCCAAGTCCTGCTTTGATCTCCCTGTGAAATACTTGAGATATAATACATTGGGTGGGGGGTGAGGAATAAGATGCAACCTTGGGTTATACTAGTAAAGCAGAATAGATGGGCATAAGAGGGGAAAGTGTAGTTCTCCAGTCCCTAGTCAAACTCCCCACAGTTAACCACTTCAGAAATTTTCTTTACATTTATAACCACATTGATTTAAGAACAAGCATAAAACCATATAAGCTAAAGCTAGGTTGTTACTTGCCTTTTTAATGTCACAGTGTTCTCTCACAGATCTACCTCTAGTTTAATTTATTGCTGTACTTTGATGAGGACTTGTGCAGATGTATCAGTGAAAGAATGATTGGAAGGAATTGCTAGATCCAGGGGTCAAAGTAGAAAAGGCAGCAGTTCTACTGTCTTACAGGGTCACTGAATCGGAATCAACTTGATGCCAAAAGATTTAGTGTGGTTTTGATTGATGCATAAAGTAGCAATCAAGTGATTGTTTGAGATACTTTAATTCCATTATTTTGAAAATCATTAGACTTGCTTAGGAATACTTAGGATTGGATTGTCCTGTGGAGATGGTTTCTCTCTCTCTCACTTCTGTGTAATTGTTACGTCTTTATGATTAGGTTTGTGGGTTTGGGGGTTTTTTTTAATTTTTTAGGGTTTTTTACCATTTAATGAAACTTTACAGAGACTTTGGATTTCCATTTCTTCATTGTTGCACTTTTCTCCCTGACCACCTCTCACCCCCAGTTTGTTGTTCTCTTTGAAAAGTAAAAGAAAAATTCTTTCATTGTTGTATAAGCCCTTCCCCCAAGTCCACTCCCCTTTATTCTGGACTCATGTTATGATAATAATACCTAATCACATATCCCTTTTAAACAGTTCCCTCCCTCATATGTTTTAATTATTTATTTTTATTTATTTATTTAAAATTTTTATTAATTTCAATGAACATTTACAGAGACTTTGGATTTCCATTCGTTTATTGTTGCACTTTTATCCCCTTCCAACCCTCCCCCCTAATACACTACTACCCTCTTGGAAAAGTAAAAGACAAATTCTTTCATTGTTCTACAAACCCTCTCCTAGGTCCATTCCACTGTGCAGCCTTTGCTCTGGACTCCTGTCATGACAAAAATATCTAATCACATATCCCTTTAAAGAGCTTTCTCCCTCATCTGTTTCAGTGCAGTATACATTATTGAACCCATCTTTCTCATTCTCCCCCCAACCCCGATGTCAGTCCTGTTTTACAACAGTGGCACCATGCAGTATTTGAACTTTTGTGACTTGAGATACTTCGGGCAGCATAATGTCCTCCAGGGTCACCCATTTTTAATATTGCATGTGTTCCTTGTTTTTCAATGTAGCATAGTATTCCATTGTGTGAATATACCACAGCTTCTCTATCCATTTGTTTGTTTATGGGCACTTAGGTTGTTTTCTACTCTTTCCTGTTGTGAACAAAGCCGCAATAAACATGGGTGTGCATGTATCTGCTTGGGTGGCGGTTATGGTTTCTTTGGAGTATTCCCAGTAGTGGAATTGCTGGGTTAAATGGTATTTCTATTTGCAACTTTGTGAGAAAGTACCATACTGTCTTCCATAGTGGTTGCACCATTTTACACTCCACCAACAGTGAATAAGGGTTCCAGTTTCTCCACAACCTCACCAGCATTTGTTGTTTGCTGTTCTGTTCAATTTTGCTGTTCTCAGCACAGGAGGGGAAGGCCCTCTTTGAGGTGGATTGATTCAGTGACTGGGGTAATCAGGAAGGGAGTGTCAGAGACAGTGCAATTGGCACATGACAGAGCAGAGTTTAGGGCTGTTGTACATAGGGTTGCTATGAGTCGCAAGCAACTCGACGGCACATAATAACAACTGCGGTGAGATGATATCTCATAGTTGTTTTTATAATGAGTTTTTAAGTTGATGAGCATATAGTGATACTGCTCTGTTCAGTAATAATCTATGTATGCTTGCATCTATTAATGGGCTTACTAATTTAGATATCCTATCCACTTAGACTGAGAAAATTTGAAAAGACTCAAGTATAAATTTAACATTACTTTGTCTCTACTATATACAATTATAGATTCTGGCTCTTCGTCCTCCTCAGAAGATGAAAGACCCAAGAGGTCTCATGTGAAGAATGGTGAGGTAGGCAGGCGACGGAGACATTCTCCTTCCCGCAGTGCTTCTCCATCACCACGGAAGCGTCAGAAAGAAACTTCACCTCGGTAATTGCCTTCTCTTCAGTAGTTTTTACTGGTGTTGATGCTCTGTAATTTTAATGAAATTTCAAAACATATAGAGGGTGGGCTATTATTTTAGAATTTGTTTAGCACTTTATTTCAGGGACTTCATAAGAAGAAAGTCCATTTATGTTGAGGTGGGCTAGGTATTACCATTTAACTTGATTTCTTAAGGCAATTATTGTTGAGTTTTATGCCACTATCCTATCTGTGTGACTAGAAGAACAAACCATTAAATCCTGAACAACTTTGAATACTTTTAAAAATATCTCCATTAATGTTAATTAATTCCCTCAAAGTAAATTAGTGACTGGAATTCATGACATGTGTTTTTCTCCACTGCTCTCAGGATGCAGATGGGAAAGCGATGGCAATCGCCAATGACTAAAAGGTTGGTTAGATGTGGCTTTGTAAATTAGGGTTACATTTCAGAACTTGTAAAAACTTAATGTTATTTTCTGTGTCCATAAAACCATGACATTTTAGAATGAACTATAGACATTTCCAGTTTTAGCTTGTATAATTTATAAGAACATAGGAGCCCATAAGAAATTAATTTCTTAAAGTCATAGAACAAAGCCAGTTCTTCATCCTATATCATTGTCACTACACTAATTTATCTTCACCAGTCTTTTGTCACTCTTTCTTAAAACTAATATTCCCTCCTCTCTTTGGGCACAGTTTTTGAAACTTGTTTTTTGTTATCTCCTTAATTAATGAAAGTGTTGTCTTGGAAAGGCTCTTTGGAACCAATAGATAGTATTGGTAATGGTGCAAACAGGGTATATGTAGATAAGGAAACTAGCATAACACTTTAAAAAAACGTTTCCTCCTCATTTGAATTATTCATTGCTATTGAAACTGTTGCCATCCTATTTGTATTCCCCTTAATTCCCAGATAAACTCTTTGATACTCCACCCAAGCTATGTTTCATTTTTTTTTCTGCTAGAAAACTCATACTCTCATGTCTTGCATTAAAAATAGTTCCGTTTTTCTACTTCATTGATGAGAAACTTACCTTGATGTATTGCCTTATGGAGGTTTATATTTAAAAGATTTCACAGTAACTTTTAGGCTTCCATGATAAACCAGTAGATTTTAATGAAATAATCTTTGTTAGATTCCATGTTATTATACTGTAAAGAAAACTACTTGTTAAGTTTTATGTTGTGTGCCAACGAGTCAGAATCATCTCTTAGTTGGTCAGCCAGTGGATTTTTCAGAGGCTGTAAGTTACATAGAAAGAAATGTACCTGTTTGCCTCCTGTAGAGCAGCTGGTGAACTTCAGCCACTGCCCTTGGGTTGGTAATAGAACTCCTTACTCACTAGGGGACCAAAACCTGCTAAATTTATATGGAGTATCAAAGGGAAAAAAGACCCACAAATACTTGAAAAGTT
>NW_006399778.1:5767408-5770682 GCF_000299155.1 Elephantulus edwardii | reverse complement strand
AATCTGGGGACTGAGGAGCTCACCCTGAGGGCCATGACAGCTCGCCCCAGGCAGAGGGCCGAGGGAAGCCCACCCCGCAAAAATAATTTAAAAGGTTGAATGCACATAGAAGAATTATACTTCTTATACCAGACTAAAGATAATACTCTTCTTACCCGATAGCTCTGGTAGTTGAGTGTTAAGAAGTTGCATTGCCATCCCAAAGGCACATGGTTTGAATTTACCGGCTCTTGGGGGAGAAAGAGGGGCAATCTCCAGCTGTGTAATTTTACAATCTCTAAAAACCTGCTAGCGGGTCAGCAATGAGTCCCTTCCAGCTCAGTGGTGCATAACAAAACCAGTAGAGATTTGCAAAATGTAACTGCTGCTCTTCTCAATTACTAGATATTTTGGGAGCAAAAAGTGGAACTGTATTCATAAAAATGTTTTTAGATTAACATTTGATAAGTTAAATGTTGCTTGCTTTTTTTTTTTTTTTTTTTTTAAATTTTATTGGTTTTTTGTGCATTGTACCGTCAAATCAGATCTGACTGGTACAGGAGGAGATTGTCCTTCCTTCTCCAGCAGAGCACCTGGTGGATTCGAACCAGGCACATCTGGTATTGCAGTGCAACTTCTTACCACTAGGCCACCAGAGCTCCCTTAAATGTTGCTATTTTTAAAGGAGCCACATCAAAGTGAATTCTTAATTTCCATATTACATGAGAAAATTTAAATTGGAAATAATAATTTCAGGTATTTTTGCTTAATTAGAATTTTCCTTTCTGTTAAATGGCAAATCTAGTTAACTGTTTGCAGAGTCATAGGAAGCATCAATCAATCATCAAAAAATTTAAAGCTAATCACTGTTTAACTATTCTGTATAGGTGATTTTCCTCAAAGATCAGCATGTTTACTTAGTACATAAAATATTTCTGTTGCACTGTAGTGATTTAGCCCAGTTGTTCTTATTTTTGAGGTGTGCTTTTTTTGTGTAGATTGTATTACACAATTAAAAATTAAAATTTATATCTTTGTAACTTTTCACCAAGTGATTACATAACTTTGGGGAATTGTTTGTAGTTGACAGAAGACAACTCTACAACAAGGTGATGACCTACATAGTAGCTCTCAGATTTGGAGTCTTAAGCCACTGTTATTTAGCAAAATTTCTTTTTGTTAGATCATTGACTGTTTCTAGCTGCAAAAGCTGTTATTCCTAACAGGGAATCAATGATTTAGAGAACCTTTTCAAAATAACCTGGTTGGACTTTAACCTATACTTGGTAGACACAGATCTCAGTTCAGCTTCCCAGGTGATTAATAATTAAAAAAACAATGCTCAAAGACAATGTTTCCAAATTTGGTCATCATTTCGCATTCTTAACACTATGAACCACTCAGTTTTAAAAGTTATGTTGCTTCGCACCAGGGTTTCACTACTGTGAAATACATAGTAACTTTTTGCTGGTTTGTGTTAATGAAGAATGAGTTACTTAATGCTAAAGTTACTTAAATGCTTAAAGTTACTTTTGCTGCCATTTGTGTTAATGAAGAATGAGTTACTTAATGCTAAATGCTACTGACTTAGAGAATCAACTATGTCTTTTATTTTTGCTTCAGTGGTAGACGGAGAAGAAGTCCTACACCACCACCCACAAGAAGACGGCGTTCTCCTTCCCCTGCGCCTCCTCCTCGGCGACGCAGGTCTCCCACACCACCTCCACGACGAAGGTGCTTTTATTATATTTGCTACTAGGGTAATTGGGTCTGGGGCAGTGGATTTTTATTATTAAAGTGGTATTGCTCCCCTAGTCACAAAAGCCTAGAACAGGCAAATTTATAGTGCAATAAAGTAGATTTGTAGTGCTAGTGGGGCACTGTTGTGGTGTATAGTCCCTAATAGGGAGTTAAGCTGCTGAATTGAAGGTGGTGCTTCTCTTATGGCTTGAATCCATAACCTTCCATGCAATTTACAAGCTCCAAATACCCTCTGGAGGATCAGCTGGGAATCGAGTCCAACTCGGCAGTGAGAGTCTTGAGTATGGAAGTCAGATTCTGGTTACAAGGAGGAGGTGATAGTTGTGTTCTATTTTGTGATTATAAGGGGGAAAACAACCCCTACTAAGTTTATATAGTGGAGACTCAGCAGACACCACCATAACTAAACAAATAACATTCCCAGTAATACATGATAACATCACTTACTTTCTGGTGTCTATTTGGTGTCTTTTCTAATAATATATTGTCTCAACCTGATGATTAAGAAATATCACTAACAATTACTTGCTATCTGGTTGGAACCGACTTACAGCTTACCCTCCCGTGGGTTTCCAGAAGATAAAAATCACATGGGAAGAAATTACTCATCTTTTTCTCACAATAATAAATAGTATGGGATCCTGGGTTTTGAATTCTGAAGCAAAAAAAAAAAGTGGAAAAACTTGGGAAATCCAGTTTGTTGACTAGTTAATACAAAGTTAATAGGTTAATCTTTGTTCTGAATCTTTTTAAATTTTGTGGTTATATAAGAGAAGAATGTGATGAGAAACTGGCAAGTCTACTGTATTTTTTTATCTCTTTTTATAAAATGAAATTATTCCAAAAGAAAATTAAAAATTCTTTTTCAATGGCATTGCTCAAATATATTACCAAGTGGTTCCAGGTGATGGAAATGCACTCTACCACCTTACCTGAAAAATGGATTGTTTTAAATGTAATTGCATGTAGGAAAGTGTAATGTGGAAAATGTCAAGGTGCAGAGTATGATTAAGTAACATTAAGATAAACCAGTTAACTGCTAGTTGGACATTGACAAGAATGCTTTCTGCCTAGCAGTAGACTTTCATTGAAAAGTGGTGATTCGAAGTGTGCCCTCTTTGGGGAGGAGGAGCTATTTTTAAAAGCTGTGTGCAGTGAACTCATAATTATTAATACGGAGTCCAAAGACCAGTTCTTAGAGGACATGACATAGGAGAGCTCTTCAAAGCACAGGCTTCCTGAGTAAGTTAACTATCCAGGAGAGTCCTGCTATTTTCTGTGCTTGTGCACAGGTTGCCTATGTTACTCTAATAGCTGGTTGGTTTTCTTTGCATTGTATTTCGTTCCTTTTTGAGTCAGCTTAATGATGCTTGTTTTCCCTAGGACTCCATCTCCTCCACCACGTCGACGCTCACCCTCACCAAGAAGATACTCTCCTCCGATACAGAGGAGATATTCTCCTTCTCCCCCTCCTAAAAGAAGAACCGCTTCTCCGCCTCCCCCTCCAAAACGAAGAGTGTCACCATCTCCACCG
>NW_006399778.1:5732131-5766503 GCF_000299155.1 Elephantulus edwardii | reverse complement strand
CCCCTATCCAGTCTCAGTCACCCACCACAAACTGGTCACCAGCGGTGCCGGTCAAAAAGGCTAAAAGCCCAACACCGAGCCCATCACCGGCAAGGGTATGTATCTGCTTGTTTTATGTGTTGTTACGAAAGCAGAGTGGGATTCACATGTCTATGATTCAGATAAAATTTAGAGAACAAGTTTAAGTGGTGGTAGTTGCATGAACAGTTCTCTGAGAACCTGACACTAACCCCCTAAAATTTGCTAGAATCTGAAGAGATTAAGATTAGACTACATAGAAACAAAAAAATTTCTGTTACTATTATTACATAGCAAAATTTCATCACCTAGAAGTTATCATTACCTAATATTGTTAGATTGCTCTTCCTGCCTGTAGCTCACCAACCTTTTGTTCAGCACCTCCTTGCTTAACCATTGTACTGTCAGGTCTCCTTAACCCTCTTAATAGAGTTAACATTTATTGTTCATGCTAATTGGATGGCTTTAGGAGGAATCTTAAATCTTACTTTTGAAGTTACTGCAGAGTCTGCCTTTTTACATACATGGGATGTATAAGAAATGAAAACACATACTAACAATAAACCAGATGATGACTTAGATGGGAAAATAATACAAATCTCTATTTTTAGAATTACTTCTAGCACCATAATGAAGATCCTCAATGATAGGGATTAAGTGGGTTCAGCAGTAGGCTCAGTCATAGCACCGTTGTCAGGATGTTGCAGGATAGTTGTTAGGTACTTAATATCAATCGATAACAGTTCATAGCAACCCTGTGAACAACAGATTGAAACCTTTTCCTAGCCTGTGCCACTGCCACCATTTCCACCATGTTGTTGTTGTTGTTGTTCTGTGCCGTCGAGTCGTTTTCGACTCACAGCGACCCTATGTACAACAGCCCTAAACTGTGCTCTATCCTGTGCCAATCTCATTGCCCCTGACAAACCCATCCTGAGTACCCCAGTCACTGAGACTTAAGCCTATTATTGGAGTCACCATGTCCATCATGTTAAGAATCTCCCTCTCTCTCGTGGTCCTCTATATTTACCACCATGGTGTCTTTTTCCAGGGGCTGGTCACTCCTGACGACACGCCCAAAGAATACGATGTGCTAGGTTTCACCATCCTTGCCTCCTAGCACCCTTGTTACGCTTCACTCCAACAGATTTATATGTTCTTTTGGCAGTCCATGGAATATTCTGTTCTTTCTGTGAACAAAGTTGAAAGGGATCTGTTCTTTGGTTCCTTATTTTTTGTTGAACTTGCAGATGCATATAAATTCTGATTTGTTGGATAAGGAAGTGTTTATTTCTCTTGGTACCTCCCTTTCCCACCCCATCCCCTTTCTCTAGAGGCATTTTGTTAATAATGTGTTAATATCCCTGGAAAAAGACTCCTAGGATTTGAGTCAAATGTCAGATCTCAGGCTGGTTGCTCCACCCTAGTTTAACCTGTAGGGTTCACAATAGTTGCAGCTCTGGTTATCAGTGGTTTCAAATTCACCAATGTAACCATGTTTCATGTCACTGTTAGAAACCAGGGTATGTATTTGACCTCATAAAAACTTCTGTCTCTCAGCATTATTGATGCATCTAAGAGCAGCTACAGCACGTATATTGTTAAAAAAGGCGGAATTTGTTTCATTTGTGCCATGGAGTCACTGAGAGTCAGAGACAGCTGACTTAGTAACACCTGCCAACAATAAATAAGAAAACAAAAACCTTAACTTGACCAGTGAATAGCGTTATGATAAATGGACAAAAGGTGAAGGCAAAGGACTTTATTGGCAGTCGTGCCAGTGGAAGCAGTGGTCAAATCAAATGACATTGGGCAGAGTTGCTGCTACAAAGTAAAAGTGCTAAAGAAAGGGTGTCTTTTTTTTTTTTTTAAAGGGTGTCATTTTTAGGAATAAGGTGCACTTCACCCAATCCATGGTATTTTTATTGGTCTCATATACATATAAAAGTTGAGTGAGGAATAAAGAAGCCTGCCTTTGAGTTGTGTTGACAACGAATATTGCCAAGAGAACAAACAAATCTATGTTGAAAGAAATAGAGCCTGAGTGTTTCTTAGAAGAAAGGATTGTGATACGGGTCCTTGGAAGATAACATCATGCTTGCTAAAATAGAGGATTAGCAGGAAAAAGAGGGCATCAACCCATAATACCATGGATATTGACACAATGGTCTCAGCAGTTGTTGATGAAGATCAGACAGTGTTACATTACATAGAGCTGTCATTAATCAACTGACCCATTAATACCTAACACCATCATAAAGGCAATTTGCAGATATTCTCATTTAATCCTTAAAACAGCTTTCTTAGGTAGATGTTAAACCTGCTTTAGGATGTGAAAAAGACTCAGACATCTGAAGTTAATTATCTCACCAGGATAAGTTATTTCTTTAATACAAGAGCTAGAGTTTGACTCAGATCTAGTTGTGCCCAGTGGCTTACTTTAGTAATTCCATTTTCCTGTGCATGTAAGTGTAGACCCTTTTTGCTTGTAGAATGTATTTAATGTGGTGTATCAGTTGGCCTTTGAATCCTGTGAGCCGATAAACCCTAAGATTTGTCCACTTAGGAATTAAAATAAAATACAGGACAGACTTGTAATCTGATTTTCTTGCTTCTCCCTACTTCCCTGGGTTTCTAGAATTCAGACCAAGAAGGAGGTGGAAAGAAAAAAAAGAAAAAGAAGGATAAGAAACACAAAAAGGATAAGAAGCACAAGAAGCACAAAAAACACAAGAAGGAAAAGGCAATGGCTGCAGCTACTGCAGCAGCTGTCACTCCTGCAGCCATTGCTGCTCCTGTAACCACATCAGCACAGGAAGAACCAGAGGCAGAGCCAGAGCCGAAGAAGGTATTCATGAATGCCATATATGTACATAGTTATCTTGTAGTTACAAATGGCTCCCATGAAAAGTCATCAATTTGTTGCATCGAGTAATATGATTTCCCTCTATATCCATCCCCAGAATCAAATTGAGAACATTCTCATCACTCAAAAAAAAGCAGCCATTCCTTATCTATTCCCGCCCTTAGAGCTATAGATAGTCATTAGTCTACTTTATTTCTGTGGCTTTATCTGCTCTGGAATTCATGTAAATTAAGTCATACAATATATGGGTCTTTGTGACTGACTTTTCTCACTTAGTATGATATTTTTGTGGTTCATCATACACTACGATGCAATATTAATCAGTACTTCAGCCTTGATTACTATGGAGTAATACCCATTATATGGATATATAAACCATTTTTTTATTCTATGATTATAGACATTCTAGTACATATGGAATTAGAAGCTCATAGTTTTTATTTCTATGTGCTTATTGGCCTTTTTATTATCTTGGAGAAATGTTTACCATATTTTAATTGGATTGTCATTTTTTGAGTTATAAGAGTTGGACAATGTAGTAGTTTGGATTGAGTTTCAAGGTTTGCCTTGAGCTTTCCTATTGACCAAAACTTCAGAACTAATGTACTTTTTTCATATAGTTTTCTCAGAAAGGCAAATACATTTTAATTAGTAAGGGAGCAAAATGGGTATTTTTAACAGTCTCTTTACTAAAAGGATTGTATACCTAGAACTGGAGTAGAAGGAAAGAGCAAGTCTTGAGCATTAAGAGCTTAGGCTTTAATCATAACCTTTTGTTTCCAGAAGTCATAAAACAGGTGTACGAAGTCAGGAGCAAGAGGTTTTTCTTCACAGGTGGAATTAAACAGTTATTCGTGGGGGAGGGTGGATTACAGTTTCACACACAGTTAGTCCTTGGCAGATTTGAACTGACATGACCATATACAATTTTTCCCCCCTTTTGATGTTGCTCTGAACTCAAGTGTATATGAGTATGTGCTTGGGCCATCTATATAGTGCTATTCTATGCTAACCATTTTAAGCAGTTGTTCTCTCCAATTAAATGAAGATTATACACAAATTTTTAATTGTAAGAGTTTTGGCACCAACTCGCACATTGTCCCAATGCTGTATGTGAGTATAAGTATTTATTATTCCAGTCCCTTTAATGCCGATCTTACTCACAATAAAGATGCTTTATCTTAGATAATACATGCAGACCAAGAGAAATTCTTGATCCCACAACTGTTTTATTTATTTAAGTAGATTTTATGCATTTTCTCTTGGTTCCTTGGTTTTCTTTTTAGTACAGAAATTGATAAGCTAGTATGTAGGCTAGAAATCAGGAACCCGAGCTCTTGTCTTTGTTTGTACGGAACTGTTTCTGTGATCTTGGGCAAATTACTGTAGCATATTTCTCACATGTAAATGAAAACAAAAGTATGATTTGTTCCACTTTATAAAATACAAAGTACAACATAGGTCATTAATGGAGATAGTCACTTAACAGGCTGGGTCTCTGAACAGTAAGGTGAAAATCATCCCAAGCATCTGTATTTGGCCAAGATTTGATTCTGTTGTGTATGCAACAAGTAGCTCATAACAAAAGCAATATGACCATTCTTTCTCTTTAAGGAGACTGAAAGTGAAGCTGAAGACAACCTTGACGACTTAGAAAAGCACCTACGTGAAAAGGCTCTGAGGTCAATGAGGAAGGCTCAAGTGTCCCCACCGTCTTAGATGGGAATGTTTTATGATGTAAATTTTATTTGGTTTGTACGCAATTCAATTTCAAAATTGCTAAAATGTGTTTGAGCTTTAGATTATAACATTTGTTGTAATAATTGCTAGGTTGAAGTTCACCATGTAAAAATAAAAAGGGGAGGCATGGATTTACATTGCAAAAGGTGTCCACAATGTATTAGTGATGTTCTTTCATTGAGAGCTGACATAAATTTCATTTTGAGTAAAGAATTTTAAGCCAAAAATAAATCCCTTTTTTAAAAAAAGGGATTTAAATATGGTTGGCATTTTATTATTTCCTTAATAAATGCCCCTGGCAGTTCCCGGTGGCTTTTTTTCTTTTCCCCCTTTTATTTCTCCTACCCTCCTTATTTTTGTCATTTGAGTGTTACCACCCATTTAAGTTATACTTCTGATCTTAGGGTTTATGAGCTTACCCAGAAATAAGACCACTGTTGAAGTACCACAAAAGTATAAATGAACATTTTAATGCCACAATCTTTCCTGTTGCCTGTGGAGTCTCTGCTGAATGAATCAGGATTTGAGCTCTAGGATGAGACAGAAAATTAAAGCATGTTGTTTGCCAGGACACTGTGGGTTTATATTGATGTGTAACAAGTTGATTTGGAACACTGGAATTTGATTCCCCCCCCCCCTTTTATTTTGTAAAGGCAATTAACTAGACCCAGGAAGGTTCAAGTAATATAAAATACTGGTTTTTGAAATATTGTGGCTCATTTCATAATTTCGTCTTGTTCTTCCAACTGGCATATACAGTTTTCAGAGCTCTTGTATTTGAAAGGCTAGGAGGGCCCAGACTTTGAAATATAGTGTCTTGTTTTCACTGTTTTTGTTTTTCAGGTTTTTTTTGTTTTTATTTTTTAACTAAAGCTATATAAAGCTTGTGGATTAAACAGAATAAATTTCTAAATTTAAAATTGTTTATCACTCTCTTTACTTACATGTCTTAGTTATGTAGAGAAATGCTCTTGGAAATTTTCAGGTGGATTTTGCTTTGATAGCCTTGCCTGCACTTACTCATCAGTCATTTTTGCTGATAAATACATTTTTAGCCTAAACATCTTGTATTAGCTTCTTGATAACTTTTATCTAGATAGCTAAAAGCCATTCTAAATTAAGTATGTCCAAAATAAGACCTTTTATGCCATCCATGCACACATCCATACCCTGCCCTCCCAGTTTTTCTCCATTTTAGTACTTATCACTATCCTTTTCTAACTCAGGCCAGGCCTGAAAACCTGCCATGTTACCTTCGGGACTGATTTCAGTTCGAACTCACTATCGCCATGTGCCAGAGGGGAGTTGTCTTGGATAGGATGTTCATGAAATCTTTCTGAAAAACTACCAAGTGGGTTCACGCTGTCAACCTATCAGTTTCACTGAGTCACAAACAAGCATTTTTTGTTAAGAAAGTGAATGAGTTGGCATGTAGTAAATAGGAGCTCTAATGGCTTAGTCCATAGAACAGCCCTACCTCTACCGTTATTAATCCACCAGGTGCTCCTCAGGAGAAAGATAGGGAATCTCCTTACAGCTTCAGAAACCCAAATGAGGATCAGCTATTAGTAGAGAGCAGTGAGGTCGGTTAAAGTAGGTTAAGTGTTGTTTCATGATGTTTGTGTGAGTAGGTATGTAAGTAAGTGTATTGTGTACACTGTGTTACAATGTAATCAATAGAATGGAAAATCACTGTTTTATAGGTGTAATGTACCAGCTGTTGAACTACAGAGAAGTCAACAGCTCAGGTTTTCTCTGAAAAGGGTCACAATTAGTAACTAAGAAAGCCTTGGTAGTACAGTAATCATTTGGCTGCTAACCAGCCAGCCAAGTTCCTTGTCCTATTAAGATTTCTGAGTCAAGAGGAACTGGGCATGAAGAAGGAAGTTCAAGCTGCTTTAAAGGAATTGGCGAAAAACAAGGTCCCGGGAATTGATGGAATACCAATTGATGTATTTCAACAAACAGATGCTGCCCTGGGTGTCCTCACCAGGTTATGCGAAGAAATCTGGAAGACAACTGAGATCTGTATTTATTCCCATTCCAAAATAAGTGACCTGATGGAGTGTGGAAATTATTCAACCATATCACTAATAACACACACAAGCGAGGGCCTGCTGAAGATTATCCAAAACAGCTGCACCAGTACATCAGCAGAGAACTATGAGATGTGCAAGCTAGATTTAGAAGAGGCAGTGGCACTGGGGACATCATTGCCACCGTTAGATGGATTTGGTTGAAAGCAGAGAGTACCAGAGGAGTGTCTGTGTTTCTTTGACTAAGGCATTTGACTGGATCACAACAAATTGTGGCTAACCTTGAGGAGATTGGGAATTTCAGAACACCTGATTGTGCTTAACGAAATCTAAAAAAGCAGCAGTCAGAACAGCAGGGACACACTGCATGATTCAAGATCAGGAAATGTGTCTGTCAGGGATGCATCCTGTCGTTCAGGACGCTGAACTTTATGAGGAATGTGGCATCAGAATTGAAGAGTGGCTGTGCCCTGCATGGTTTTGGGCCCCTTGTGTATTCCTCTGCCTGCTCTGCCCACAGCATGCCTGCCAGCCCACGCAGGTCCTGAACGGCGAACCCAGGTCTGGTGAGCGCTGACCAGCCAGTAGGTGTCCTCTGGATGTCTCCCCACCCCCCACCCTGGCGCAGGTGAGCTGGGAGCCATGGACACCCTGTTTTGGTGCTCCCCAAGCAGCTGCCTTCGCTGGCAAAGCAGCAGTGGCAGCGTCGAGAAAACCAGACTCACTTTGCGGAACACAGCTCCTGTGCCGGAAATTCTCTGGAAGATAACTTGTGGGTGTTCCCAAGCCCTCCCAAGTCAAGCAAGATGGCCTTTGGAGAAACCAAAAGCTGGTGATCCCTCTACCCAGCCTGCTGCCACTGCATTATTTGGATCAGTACAATCAGAACTGTCTAAGAATTAGACATTTGTGATTGGTCTACAAGGATGCTATTTCCTTCAGTGGCCACTCAAGGAATTCTTAAACTGAAAGTAGATACGGATTAAAGTTTTGCAGTTCTTTGGTATATACCCATTTGCACATATCCCATAATTATATAGTTGATTTTTCTAGTATGGAAGAATACCCCAGGCTGACAAAGAATCAGTTAGTTATATTCTACTAAACCCTAAGAAAAATCAGAAAGACTGCTTTTTCTCTTTGAGCACAATTGTAAATTTCTGTGTTTCGGATAAAGAATGGAATTGGATGTTTTGGGGCAGAGTTTTACAGAGTGTGATATGACTAAGTATATCATTTCTAAAAATCATCGAAGAGACCACTATAAAAATAAAACTTGAGTTGCATCAGATTGCGTAAAAAGTAATGTGTTACATATCTGAAAAAATACTGCAGTGGAATATTTTGTTGTACACCAAATTATTCAATCTCTGTATGTCATTGTATTGAAAATTTACCTTCTTATCCACAGTGTTGTCAGTATGATAGTTTTATTCTCCAATTCCATTTCTCTGCATATTCCATTATAATATTTTGCCCTCCTGAGCTGCCCTTTGAAATCTGTTCAGCTCTCACTCCTTTAGTTTTGGCTTCTCATGCTCCAATGCAGTCTTTAGAGTCTCTTCTGACATCCAATTAGATCTTCTCCATTTTTGTAATGACATTTTGCTTTCTTCGTGGATGATATCCTTGATACATCCCATAATTCACTTGGTCTTTGATGATTGGTGTTCAGTGCTTCAAACCTATTTTTTTTAATGTGAAAATTTTAATTATCACATTTGCTTTCAGATTCTCGTTTTCAAAAGAGTAATGAGAAATTGTGGCTCAGGGCAGTAGATACTTAAATTACAGTCTCACTTCAGTAGGACCAGGGAACACACAGCAAAGTTGGTAGGGGGTTCTGGTGTACAGGAGTTAGTCCCACTACATCTTCACATTGTACTGACAGGAGCACAGACAAATTCAGACACCAGTTGGAGAAGGACAGATCACGCTTGGCTTTATAAAAGGCAGAGGCCTCCTATAGAAGCTGTGATTGAGATTCTGTGATTGTGTTCTAGTCACTGTCACCTGAGCTCCTCTTTGCATTACACCTCTAACTGCAAGGATGAGGAGGGCACCAACTCCAAGAGAACCAGGCCATCATTATCATATAGTAGGTGTTGGACAGTTCCCATCTCAGGATGAGGGGCTCAGGCCACCCTTTAGGCTGTACTTGGCATGTGTATCTCTGCTCCTCCAGCGGGCACTACCATGGCTGCCCACTTCTGGAAGGTCCCATCCCCTGCAGGCCTGGTCTCCACAAGCTCCATGTCCTGGGTCTGGTCCTCCCTATCCCACTGCCAGGTCATAGTGATCTCCCCTGGGTAGAAGCCCAGGGCCCAGCACTTCAGTATGACCTCAAGGTCAAAGATGGACTGGTAAGTCACATGTGCCTTTGGGGAGTCTGTGCTCAGTAATATCTACCCCCTCCTCCAGATATTTGGGAAGCATAACCTCACACAGGTGCTTCATGTCGCAGGCTTTCAAGACTGCATTTTCAAAAGTCTCTTAACTCCACCTGCGGTGGATGTTCCTAGCAGCCTCGTTCCTGAATGTCCACCTCACTCGACAAGAAGAAATCCACACCATTGTAGGCTTGCCGCATATCTTCTGTATGTTCCCATCTAACCTCAGGTAGCAGCCACACTCGCCCTGGTCAGTGAAAGACCTGGACTCGCTGTGGTTGTAGTAAGTGAGCAGGGTCTCAAGATTCTCTCGGAAAATTCATGGAATCTTTCTGTTGATCCACATCTTGTAGTACCATTCCACCTTTATCCTTTCATCCATGGCATCAGTAGCTCTGACCTCAAATTCTCAGCATCGCTGTTGCTCTCAAACTGCACGAATGCTGTGTTGTTCACAAAACTTAACTTCAATGTACCAGGGCTCCTGGCCTGGCTGGGACACGACAGTGTGCAAATACCGCACAGAGTGGGAGCCCTTCCAGCACTGGGGCAGAGCAGAGGCAGGGCCCCCGAGAGGAGCAGGAGGAGGGCCCAGGAGCCCATGACTCCTGGGCATTGAGGTTTTAGGGCAAGTCTTGAGTCCAAAAGAACTTTGTTATTGTGAACCGCAGTAACGGTGATTGGTTTCTCCAGAAATCATAGACCCGGTGGAAGTGAGAACTAAGATCATGTCACATGTGTCTAGACTTGACTAAGCTTACAAAAACTGAGGAGAGGTGACACTCGAATCCTCAAAGGTAGGTCTCCACATCCCTGAGGCGGCTAGGACTTTGCTATGTCTGACTTGTCCTCCTGCAATTGAGTCTCAAAGCTAGCTCTCCCCACTCCTGACTGGACGAGGACTTTGCTCTGGCCCTCCTTCTCCCAAACCTATTCTTAAAATGATCTTGAAATTCAGAAGGAATTAATTCAAGATTGTATCTTGGTTCCTGTGAAATTATTTTCATTTTCTTCAGCCTCAATTTGAACTTTCATATGAGTAAGTGATGACCTGACAGAGTCTGCCTCTAGCCTAGTTGTGTTGTTTTTTTGTTTTCTTTTAGATTGATTTATTTTACTAAGTTCTATTCCTTCACACACAGGCACATCAAATTGTGCTACCCATCCTCACCTCTCTGCTTCCGCTCCCTCCTCCCCCAGATCCTCATATTCATTCTACAATAATGGTTTTATATAGTATTTGTGCTTATGGGATTGAGTTAGTTCATGCAGCATAATGCTCTCCAGTCCTTCCCAAGTTAGGTATTAATTTACAAATCATTGCTCCTCCATGTTGCGTAACATTCCATTGTGTGAATGTACCATAATTTCTTAGTCCGTTCTACTGTGGCTGGACATTTGGGCTGTTTCCATGTTCTTGTGATGGTGAATAACGCTGCTATGAACATTGGTGTACAAGTCTCCATTTGAGCCTCAGTTCTCATTTTCTGTGGCCCCCTGACCTAGTTTTGACTGCCAATATTGAGCTCCAATGATTTCTTCCACCAATGTAGTCAGTCTGATTCCTATGCAGCCCATCAAGTGAGAGCCATAAAGGTTACCAATGGTGAACAAGTTTTGGTGGAGCTCCCTGATTTATACAAACTAGGAAGCAAGATATTTTGGACATGTTGCTAGGAGGGGTTATTCCTTAGAGAAGGACATGATGCTGGGAAGGGTGGAGGATCGGAAAAGGAGAGGAAGACCCTCAACCGGGTGGATTGACACGTTGACTGCTGCAGTGGGCTCTTGTGTGTCAGGAAGTGTGAAGATGGTGCAGGACAGGATTGAGTTCAAATCTTATGTTCATAAGGTCACTATGAATTACACTCGACAGCGTCTAAGAACAACAACAAGACATTAGTGAGATAAGATGGACCAGCTCTAGCTACTTTGAATAAGATAATCGTGGTATACTGTGAAGGGAATGAAAAACAGAAGAATGGTGCTGCGTTCATATTCATTGCTTAACACTAGAGCTCTGGAAACAGTAAATGGAAAAGTGATTTCCAGGGGGAAAACGAATTAAGATGTACATGGGACAGGCCATAGGAAGTCTGCCAAATTTGGTACAGGATTGTGTTCACTGATACCCACATGAGCAGTGTGGTCAGCCAGCTGTAGCCTCAGTTTGGCCTGTAGTTGTTCTGGGGGCTGCTGTGTCTCTACCTCTTCTTGTCATTTGTGCCATCTGACTGTAATTGTAGTCGTGGCCTTAGTGGTAACTGTGATAGGCTGAGTAGTCCTAGCCACCATGCCTGGCCACTAACCTTAGCTCCAGCTCAGACTCTGATCTCCACTTTCAACACCACTGCAAGTGCTTCTAGTCCCTCAGTTGTTATTTCCATGCCCTCAGAGCCATGTTGCTGCTGCTGGTACCTCTTGATCAGGGCCACCTTGATTTCACACTTGCTTCCCCTGACAGTATTTAACTTTTTCTCCAAAACCTTTTTCATAGGTTTCTATTCTTTGTAATGAAAACAAAGCCACGTCTTTTGTTCTACTTTGGTTCCATGAGAAGTTAGTCTCCCCAAATTCTCCTAAGTACTTATTGATCTCAGTGGCGTCAGGATCCAGACCACTACCAAAGATGTTCTTCCCTGGGTCCTTCTTCATTGCCATCATCTTTTTGGGTTCAATGACACACCATCCAGCCTGTGTTCTTTCAGATCTAGCACCTTCTTCACACTGGTTGAATTTTTAGAGGATAAACCCTCTTGACCTTCCAGTGTTAGGGTCCATTTTTATTGTGCAGTCAACAACCCCTCCAAACTTAGTAAAATAGTCTTCGGTATTTTTTGCTGGTATCCTAGCTCAGACCACCAAAAACCATTTTTTGTGTGCCCTCTTCATTCTGGCTAGGGTTGATCCGAGCTATCTCGGGGCTCATCTCTAGTCTCAGGTGCCAGCCCCGACCAGTGACTTACCTTCGAGGACAGCCTTGAGCCTATTTCGGTGCCACGTGTCATCTCCGTGGATTGATCCCCATGTGCTTTTGACATACTTTAGAGAGTGTGCTGCTCCTTGGTGCTGATGACGCTGCAGGGACCAAGTGTCCCACTCACCCAGAAAGTTGCTTCAGACTCCTTGCTCTCAGCCCAGTTCCCACCATCTGGGTTGCCCCTACACAGAACCTGTGACTCAGCCCAGCCAAGTGCCAGGTGTCGGACCACACGATTCCACCACCTTATTAGCTTTTGAACAAAATTGTTATGTGCCCTTGAGTTGCCTGTGACCCTAGGTACAGCAGCTCTGAAGCCTATCCTCTCCTGAGCCAGTATCACTGATTCCAACACTCCAACCCCCATAGCCCCAGTTACTGTATCAGTCCACCTTATCTGGGATATTCCTATCCTGTGTTGTCCCTCCATCTTTTCAAGCATGATGTCCTTCTCCAAGAACCGACCCCTTCTGGCCACATGTCCAAAGTATGTGAGACGGAGCTTTAAAATCTTAGCCTCCAAAGAGAAACTTGGTTTCACCTTCTTCTAAGACAGACTTGTTTTTTTAGAGGTCCTTGATATGTTCAAGACTCTTCTCCAGCACCACAACTCATAGACATTGATTCTTCTTCTATCATCCTTAGTCATTGCCCAGCTCTCTGATGCATAGTATGTAATTGTAAAGACCATGGTCCAGGCACACCTTAGTCTCTAGACTGACATTGTTGCTTTTCAGCACTCTGAAGAGGTTCCTGACAGCAGATTTTTCCCAGTGCAATTCATCTTTTCCTGACTGCTGGTAGCAAGAGTGCTCATTGTGGAGCAGAGCAAGCTGTGATTTTTAACAACCTCAATCTTCTCTCCATTTATCATGGTTTAGTGTTAAGAATCTTGTTTTCTTGATGCTGAGCTTCAGTCCATATTGAAGACTACAGTCCTTGACCTTCTGCAGCAAGTGTTTCAGGTCCTCCTCAGTTTCAGCAAGTAGGGTTGTGTCATCTGTATAATGTAGGTTGTTGATGAGTCTTCCTCTAATACTGTTGCCACAATAATAAAATCCAGCTTCCCGAATGATCTCTTCCGCATATAGATTGAAAAGGTATGGAGACAGGATACATCCCTGACACAATCCTTTCCTGATTTTGAACCATATACAGTGTTTATGCACAGAAAAAAAAATCACATGAAAACCATTGATCAAAGGTCTTTCTTGGCTTCTGCAGACTTTTGCTGACTGCCTCTAATCTTACACCACACGGGAAAGCCTTGATGCCTCAGACTTGTCCGTTTATCACGCTGTTTGGACGAGGTGCTATAAAGTCACCTCATGTAACTCCTGTGGTGAAAGAAACAAGGAGTGAGATTAGTCAGGTGCTTCTGAAACAGATGTGAGCGTTGCTCAGTAGATTTTGATAATGAAAAGGAAAACTGCCTCAAGGGAAAGAACATTCAAGAATGGCCTTTGAATCCTTCATTCCACTGTCATGAATCTTCCTGGTCCACAGTCAGGTGAGGCCCTTTTTTACATTTTGGAACTTTGGGGACATGATGACCAGTCCCTAACTGGTCCCTGCCTGGCCTATAGTTGATAATTTGGAGAGATCGGTGAATACAGACTGTACCAGTGCAGTGGAGGGAAATGTGTTTTCTCCGGTGAGGCGGAACATTAACTGACGAAGCAGCTAGCACTTGCCACACATTTGCCATGAGCTCATGGCTCAAACCCTATCATTTCTACATCTCTGCTACTGGTTTTCTCTTACTCTTTAAAAGGTTCTTTTTCAACTCCTAAGCAATAGGTCACTACAAAGAAAAGAAAGAAGAAACCCAAAATCAATGTCAGGAGCCCCTGAAAATAGCACTAGAACATGTAAAAGCCAAAACAAATAGAAGAGTTGCTGAAATAAAAGTGCTGAATAGAAGATTTCAAAAGATAGCTCAAGAAGACAATGCAAACTAACAGTATGTGCAGAGACTTAAACTTGGAGAATAAAAAGGAAAAAAACTTGGGATTTCTCAAACTGAGTCTCACATTACAGTTGCAGATTCTCAGGATGCTATGGGCAAAATCTTGAATGATCCTGGAAACATCAAAAAAAGAGGGAATACATACCAAAAAGAATTTCCTGACATGGAAATATTTCGGGAAGTACCATATGATCAAGAGTCAAAGGTAATGAAGAAGTTCAAACTGCACTGAAGGCATTAGTAAAAAATAAGGCCCTAGGAATCAATGAGATATCAATTTACATGTTTCAAATTACAGGTGGAACCCTGGACATATTTACAAGTCTATGCCAGGAAAGTTGGAGAACAGCTGTCTGGCTAGCTGACTGGAAGAGGTCCATATATGTTCCCGTTCCCAAGGAAGGTGATCCAACAGAGTGTAGAAATGATCAAACAATATCAGTACTATGGCAAGTAAGCAAAATACTGATTGTTGTTGTTGTTGTTGTTATGTGCTGTCGAGTCGTTTCCGACTCATAGCAACCCTATGCACAACAGCCCTAAACCCTGCTCTATCCTGCGCCAACCGCACCGCCTCTGACACACCCATCCCGATTACCCCAGTCACTGAATCAATCCATCTCATAGAGGGTCTTCCCCTCCTGCGCTGTCCCTCCACCCTCCCAAGCATGATGTCCCTCTCCAAGGACCCGTCCCTCCTGGCGACATGTCCAAAGTATGTCAGACGAAGCCCCAGAATCCTTGCCTCCAAGGAGTAGCTTGGTTTAATCCTCTCCAAGATGAATTTGTTTGTTTTCTTGTCAGTCCATGGTACATTCAGTACCCTTCTCCAGAACCACAGCTCAAAAGCATCCACTCTCCTTCTGTCCTCCGTAGTCATTGCCCAACTCTCTGATGCATAACAAGCGATTGCAAAGACCATGGCTTGTATCAGGTGCACCTTAGTCTCCAGAGAGACACTGTTGCTCCTGAGTACTTTAGAGAGGTCCCTAACAGAAGACTTTCCCATCGCGATACGCTTTTTGATTTCCTGACTGCTGGTGCCAAGAGTGTTGACTGTGGAGCTGAGCAAACTGAAGCTGTGAACAATCTCAATCTCTTTGTCATCCATCCTGACGCTGCCAATTGGTCCAGTGGTGAGAATCTTTGTCTTCTTGACATTGAGCCTCAGTCCATACTGAAGGCTGCAGTCCTTGACCCTTCACAGCAAGTGCATGAGGTCCTCCTCAGTTTCAGCAAGCAGGGTTGTATCATCTGCATAATGCAGATTGTTAATAGATCTTCCACAAATCCTGATGCCACAATTCTCCTCATTGAGCCCAGCCTCTCGGATAATCTGCTCTGCATACATGTTGAAAAGCTATGGAGACAGGATGCATCCCTGGCATACACCCTTCCCAATTTTGAACCATGCAGTGTTACCCTGCTCTGTTCTGACTACTGCCTCTTGGTCCAAGTATAGGTTCCGCATTAGCACAATTAAATGTTCTGGGATTCCCATTCTTCTCAGAGTCAGCCACAGTTTGTTATGATCCACACAGTCAAATGCCTTTGCATAATCAGTGAAACACAGATAGACATTCTTCTGGTATTCTCTGCTTTCAGCCAAGATCCATCTAACATCAGCAACAATATCCCTAGTACCACGACCCCTTCTAAACCCAGCCTGGACTTCCGGCAGTTCTCTGCTGATGTGCTGTTCTAATCGTTTTTGGATAATTTTCATCCAAAAATAGCCACAACAATATGTACAGGGAGAAAAAACAAAATCTTTCATTACACTCATTTTTTTCCTCATTCAAAACTTTTAAAAAACCCAAAAACCAGAAGTTCAAGCCGAATTAAAAAGAGGGCGTGGCACCAGAGGATCATTGCTGATAACATAGATCCTGGCTGAAAGTGAAGAATGTCTGTGCTTTTCAGAGTTTGCAAAGGCATTTGACAGGATTATAACAAATTATGGCTAACAGTGAGACAAATAGGAATCCCGTAAGATTTAATTGTGTTCGCAGGAAACATAGACCAAGATGCTATCATGCGAACAGCAAAGAAACAATACATGGTTTAACAATCAGAAAGATGTGTGTCAGGATTGTATCCTTTCTCCATATCTATTTAATCTGTATGCTGAGTTAAATATTTGAGAAATTGGACTCTATGAAGAAGAATATTGCACCAAGATAGGAGGAAGGCTCATCAATAACCTGTGTTAGGCAAATGACACGACCTTGTTTGCTGAAAGTGAAGAGGACTTAAAGTACTCTGTAGAAAGCTAAACAGCACTCTTGGCACTAGCAGTCAGGAAATCAAAAGATTGCATTGGGAAAATCTGCTGTCAAGGACTTCTCCAGAGTACTGAGAAGCAGCAATTTCAGTCTAGAGACTAAAGTGTGCCTTGTCCAGACCATGGTCTTCACAATTACTTGCTAAGCATCAAAGATCTGGACAATGACTAAGGATGATAAAAGAATTGATGCCTTTGAGTTGTGGTGCTGGAGAAGAGTTTGAACATAATATGGACTACCAAGAAAACAAATAGGTCTGTCTTGGAGAGGGTGAAACCAAGTTTCTCCTTGGAGGCTAGGATTTTGAAGGACTGTCTCACAAACTTTGGGCACATAACATAGCCAGGAAGTGCCGGTCCTTGGAGACAGACATCAAGCTTGGAAGGGTGGAGGGACAGCATAGGAGAGGAAGACCTCAGATGAGATGGATTCATACAGTAACTGGGCAGTGGGGAAGTCAGAGAGATTGGCTCAGGACAGGGCTGACTTCAGAGCTACTTCAGATCACTACGAGGAGACTCGATGGGACATAACAACAATGACAATTGTATAATTAATTTTTAAAGTCAAGAAAAGGCTGAGGTCACATTGAGCCTCAGTCTGCTTTCATTAAAGAAGTGCACATTTTAAATAAAGCCTATTTGCTATGCAAAACAAAAAGTCTAAGGAAAAGTTTACTCAAGAAAACATTTTTTAAGAGTTAAAAGGAACAAGATAGGGAGGGTGACGTAAGTGACTAACTCAAAAAGTCACTACTGCCAAGTTGGAACTTACTCAGAGCTGACCCTTCAGTGGCTTTTCTGGGGCTTTAAATCACACAGAATGAAATTGCTCATTCCCACCCCACCCCTACCCCGCCA
This sequence comes from Elephantulus edwardii, assembly GCF_000299155.1. NCBI lineage: Eukaryota > Metazoa > Chordata > Mammalia > Macroscelidea > Macroscelididae > Elephantulus > Elephantulus edwardii. The sequence goes on along the minus strand of NW_006399778.1, from coordinate 5,749,359 downwards.
GGAAGACTGCTGGTGGATACAAACCGGAGAGGCATTACTTTTGAGTTTGCAGCCCAATTCCTTATGAACTATGCCACCAGAGCTCCAATTACTATTGGACATGTAAAATGTTGTTGTTGTTGTTGTTATGTGCTGCCAAGTCGCCTGCTACTCATAGTGACCCCATGCACAACAGCTCTGATGCCTGTCTTGTCCTGAGCCAGTTTCACTGACATCAGCACACCTACTACCCCCATTGCCTCAATTACTGTATCAATCCATCTCATCTAGGGTTTACCTATCCTGCACTGTCCCTCCACTTGTCCGAGCATGATGTCCTTCTCCAAGGATCTCTACTGGCCTTGTGCCCAAAATATATGAAACAGAGTTTCAAAATCCTAGCTTCCATGGAGAAACTTGGTTTCACCCTTTCCAGGACAGACAGACCTATTTTCTTAGTGGTCCATGGTATGTTCAAGACTCTTCTTCAGCACCACAACTCAAAGGCTTCAATTCTTCTGTCATCTTTAGTCATTTTCCAGCTCTCTAATTCATAGTAAGTAATTGCAAAGACTATGGACTGTAATAATGAGTGAAGGGAAATGTAATAAACAGTAGCAGGAGGTGAGCAGAAGGCGAAGGAAGACATTGGGAGGAACACAAACGAAAGGCAACAAAGGTGAAGGCTATTGCACAAATCCTGTCATAATCTATGAGTGGTACCTAGACATAAAAGTGGGAAGATGAATGACACTCTACCCACAAATAAAGGATATTTATAGATATATATTTACTACATTGCAAGCTTGTTGCTCAGTGCCGCTGAGTAAATTCCCACTCATTGTGACCCTGCGTCACAACTTGGAAACTTGCCTCATCCTGCGACTCACAGTCTGTTTTGCTTGAACTTATTGTTGCAGTCACTCTCAATCCATCTGAGGGCCTTTGCTTTTCCAAGCATGATGCCTTTCTCCAAGGAGTGACCACAAAGAGTAGAACACACGCAGGGAGAAAGTTAGAAAATCTTGGTCATAACCAAACACCTTGAAGGGAATGATCAACTGGATCTAGGAGCTAAGGCCCATATTCTTGGGGTACAAAGTCAGTTGACATTCACAGTCTGTGAAATCAGTGTACTACATTTGACTTTGGTGAATAGTAGCTTATGTCTTAAAAAACTTGTAAACAAAACAAGCTTGTAAACAGTCATCTGTTGTTGTTGTTAAGTGCCATCGAGTCGTAGGTGACTCATAGTGACCCTATGAATGAAAGTCCTCGAAGTCCTCGACACTTGTGTGACTTTCATCTCCAGGTTCATAGGGTTTCCAGAGGCAAGCTATTTACAGAAGTGGATGCCACTCCTGCTTCCAACCAAGCTTGTTTCAACCAGGGAGTGCCACCAAACACTGTCCGCCATGGGTAACCATTATCACATTTGACACATCAGTGTCACAGCGTTCAGCTTCACAGCGACCACAAGTTACCTCTGTACAGCAAGTGGACACATCAGGCTATACGACCTAAAAGACTGTTTGAACAAAAACAATGAAAAACAGGCCTTAGGACCGCAGATTAGAGTCACCTACCTTTGGCTTGGTGGCATCACTTTTGGCCCACTAGGCCAACTGGTCTCTCTCTGTGTTACAGACATCTAGGATGTAAATATTGGTCTTTACCCAACTAGAGCAAAAAAGACTGAAAATAATCAAATAAAGGAACAGAAAAATCTACCTTCTATTACCCTTCTAGAGCAGAAGATCTAGACTATTAATGATAGGCACATTTTACACTATGCCACCAAGACTCTTTTATGATGCCTTAGGCTGGGTTATAAAACATGAATATTTGTTGTAATGCACCATTGAGTCAGAACCAACTCATAGCTGACCCAGGAGGCTTTCAGAGGTTGTAAATTTCATGGGAAGAGATTGTCTATCTTCCCCCCATGGAGCAGTTAGTGGCAGCAAAACTCCATATTCCTAGGCCAACAGATCTTATTTATGTAAACTTATAATATCTATTATTTATACAAGTAACATGTTGTTGATTGCTGTTGAGTCGAGCATGACTCATAGCGACCCTATGAACAAAAGGCCTGAAGCCTTTCTTATAACATCATTTGTCATAGAGTTCATAGAGTTTTTAGATGCATGTTGTTTAGGAAGTGGATGACACTTCTGCATGTATTATAAATACATATTTGGAACAGGAATAGCATCCACTTCCTAAACAATATGCCTCTGGAAACTCTATGAACTTTAGAAAGGCTACAGGCCTTTGTTCATAGGGTCTCTATGAGTTGTGCTCAACTTGATGGTAATCAACAATATATGTTAAAATATATATAGTTGAAGGTTATCCAAAAAACAACTAAAACAATACATGCACAGAGAACTGACAGAAATACAAGGTGGGAGGAAACCAGCCCAGAGGAGTCCCTAAAGAGCTCTGGTCCACAAGTCCCTCCAGAAGTATGGGACATCACAGTGCCAGGGAGAGTAAAGAAGTAGAACCTGTTAAAATCTCCCTAAAGCCTAGAATTGTTTATCCCTTGAAATGCCAATATCCTCTAAAACCAGAAGATCTTCAAAGGATTCACCCAATCCTCAACCTCTTGGTACAGCATGGGTTTATCAAGCCTTCCCACCAGTCCCCTTAGAATACACCTATCCTTACTTTACAAGGGCCTGATGAAAGCTATTGCTTATGTGCAGGACTTCAGAATCTCTAGAGTTATACTAGGACAGACTATGGAAGTACTTATGCCACCAAGTTCTGACAATTCTTGAAACAAAAAACAATGGCTGACTTTCTAGTGGAAGAATTACTCAATACCAGGCTATGCTTTTAGGTAGCCCAGAAACAACAGTAAAAGTCTATCATATCCTAAATGCAGCCAATCTGCTCCCAACCAATTTCCCAGTCTTTAAATGGTCTTAGTCATGAATGTGTGGAAGTCATTAATGAAGTTTTTTTCCTGATAGAATAGACCTGAAGGATACCATATTGGATAACTCTGGGGCTAGATGGTTTATGATGACAGCTGCTTCTGTCTGCATGGGACACAGCGAACCGGCTATGCTATAGTAAACCAAAACAAAGTGATAGAGACACAAACAATTCTACCAGGTAGCTCTGATAAAAAAAAAAAGAGCTAATTGCTCTTATTAATAAGAGCTCTCGAGTTAGGAAAAGAAAAAGCAATCTTTTTATAGATTGAAAATTTTTATCTTATTCTTCATACACATTAGAAATTCCCCAGTCAAATATGCAGAGCTCATTGTATAGCCCTTAGCAGTGATGAACCTTGTAGTTCAAGGGAACTCGAAAGCTGGTACGGAGACCATGTGAACAAAAGGATTTGTCTCCTGTTTGACCCTCGTTCTCACCGATTTACAAGGACTAGAACCCTGGTTCAGCACAAAGCTGAAGGACATTAAATCTGAGATTCAAGAGATTCATTAAGATTCATTAAATCTGAGGTTCAAGAATGATGCAGGCTACCCTTTGGGTACCAGAGGCTTCACTATAAGAAGTAGTTAAAACTTTCTATCAAGCCACTCATTGTGGAAGGGACACCTAGAATTTACGGTCTGCAAACCCATACAAGGTAGGAACACAGCCAAAGTAGTAAAATCTTTGGTCAAAGGATATGAGATTCGTTACAGTAATAACCCACATTTTCACCCAACACCTCCTCTATTCATGAATATTCATCAGCATCATGAATATTTCTGTGGGGAGGACAGATTTTACTGTATGACCCCCTGCCAAGGTTTTAAGTCCCTCCTAAGGTAGACACTTTTACAGGATGAGTAGAAACCTTTCTAGCCAGGACAGAGAGAACTCCAGAAGTCTGCAAGCCCCTGCAAGAAAATAATTCCGAAGGGAGCTCTGGTGACCTAGTGACAAGAAGCTGTGTTGCAATCCTGAAGGTGAACAGTTCGAATCCACCAGATGCTCTGCTGGAGAACGAGGGGCAATCTCTTCCTGTACCAGTCTGGTCTGATTCAATGATACATAACAACGAGAAGAAGAAAAAAATTCCTAAATTTGACCTTCCTAAGACTTTTCAGGGATGAAGCAGTCTAAATTACTCGGGCCCTACCCACAGCCCTTGGGGTTGACTGTCAATTTGCATGCTGCCTACCACAGATGATCATCAGGAAAATGTAGAATGCATGAATGAGACTTTTTTAAAAAATAATTGTTTATTTTTTACATTTTAAAAAAATAATTTATACTGATGAGCAAGACTCTTAAGAAGACATTGGGAAAGCCCAGCCAAGAAACATGGCTTCATAACTACCTACTGTACTCCTCAGAGTCCAGGCTGCACCAAGTAATATACTCAATCCTTTTGAAATGTTATATGGCAGGCCTTTCTAAGCCAATGACATCCTTACTGGTCCAGAAACCCAACCCCCAGCAGAAAGTCATTTCCATAGGAAAAGTTCAACAGTCACTGCAAAAGTGTGAGAATCAACTTCTACCAGAACCAGAATTAATGACTTTATATTCCAGCCCTGTAATGAAGCCCTATTGAAAAGATGGAAGCAAGGAATCACAGACGACCTTCACAATTCATGGGAAGGTCCCCATACTGATGTCCTATCCACATTGTAAGCAAAGAAGGACAACGTGGGTTTATGACTCGTAGTTAAAATCTTACATTCCAAAAGATGTCTCCCCTGAGAAAGGAAATGCACAATAAAAAGTGTTTGGTCCTGTGAGCCTATGGAAGACTTAAAATTCCTCTTTAAAAGCTAAAGATAAGTAATATTCTCAAATTCTCTATTAGTGATCTATATATACTCAGTTTCAGCTCATCTCCTGAAGTCCCATGTAAGACTCTTGATTATACAGAGTTACAGGCTGTTGCCTGCAGAGGGGGAAATAAGAGTCCTATAAAAATCTTAGAAGTGATGTTGTTGTTGTTAGGCACTGTCGAGGAGCTTGCTGGTCATAGTGACCCTATGTTCAACAGCTCTGAACCCTGCTGTATCCTGTCTCTGACTCACCTGCCCCAATAACCCCAGAGTCAACCCTTCTCATCCAGGATCTTCCTCTCTAGCGCTGTCCCTCCACTCTTCCAAGTATGATGTCCCTCTGCAAGGACTGGTCCCTCCGTGCAACATGCCCAAAGAATTTCAGATGGAGTTCCAGAATCTTTCCCTCCAAGGAGCAGCCTGCTTTCACCCTCTCTAGGATGAATCTATTTGTTCTCCTAGCAGTCTATGGTATACTAAATACTCTTAGGGAGGGATTTTTACTCTCTTAGGCAGGACCCTGCCCATTTTCAGCAGTAAGTAGTTACAGGAGATGGATGTTCCACACATTCAGCCTCCAAGAATTATGAGTGAAAATCCCTCTGCAGGAAATGAGAAAGGGAATTAGGGCTTCCGTCTCCAAATATCTAACTACAGGAAAGTATTGACTAGCCCACGGGCTGCCAAAGGAATGAACGGGTCTGCACTGGAGGAAGTGCACAGCAGGGTGCTCCTTGGAGGCAGGGGCGGGGAGACTTTCCTCTTCCCCTACTGTAGGCCAGTCAGGAGGGGCCAGTCCTTGGAGAATGATGTCATGTGCTGGGAAAGGTCCAGGGTCAGAGAGAGAGGAGCAGCTCCAGCAAGATTGTAACAGTGACTGCAATGGCAGTTGTAACAGCTGCGTGCCTGGGACGGTGGGTCTCCGCACAGCATGAGGCAAAGGATGACCACAACAACAACAGTAACAGCAGAAGAAAAGTCTTATAAACCACAGGCTTCAGTGATCAATTAACTAATCTCCTTGCTAGCCATTGTTTTTAAGGCAACGCTCCCTCAGGCACCAGCAAGACTGTTGGAGAAACTTCATCCGGACTCAGCACTTAATCGGAGGCAGCCCTCTCACCTGGAAGCAGCCCTCTCACCTGGAGGCAGCCCTCTCACCTGGAAGCAGCCCTCTCACCTGGAGGCAGCCCTCTCACCTGGAGGCAGCCCTCTCACCTGGAGGCAGTCTTCTCACCTGGAAGCAGCCCTCTCGCTGAAAGGTGGCCCTCTCACCCAAAGGCTACCTACCCTCTAAACTTTCCTAGGTTCTGCCATCTTGAAAGATGTCTCTGAGGTTTCCTGAGTTACAACCATCTTGAAAGAATAATCCTGCCTGTTACCCTAATCCCTTTCTGTAATTTGGTAATTCTGTAACAATTGCCCTAACTCCTCTCACCTAAGCCTGTCACAGATGACCTCTTCCTCCCTTGAATAAATGACAATCTTTCCTATTTGATAGGTTAACCTCTAAAACCCTAACTAACCCTCTCCCAGCTTTAAAATCCCCTCCTTCATTTGTGCCACTGAAGACAATGTGGCTTGGTTCGGTGTGACACATGTAATCCCACTCATAAATAGCTATATCTTTTTCTAATTTTTTTGTTTGTGTGTTAAAAAAAAAGAAGTACAAGTTGGGTTTAAAGGGGGACACAGCACTAAAAATATTACTGATGTCAGGTGGATCTTGCCTGAAAGCAGAAAGGACCAGAAAGATGTCTATTTGTGTTTTATTGACTATGCAAAGGCATTTGTGCGGATCACAACAAATTATGACTGAGATGAATGGGAATCCCAGAACACTTGATTGTGCTTACTTATAACCTACACTTAGACCAAGAAGCATTTGCCCAACAGACTAAGAAAACACTGCTTGGTTCAAAATAAAGAAATGAGTGTCAGAAGATGTATCCTTTCTCCATACCTTTTCAATCTACATGCTGAGCAGATCATTTGAGAAGCTAGACTTTATGAAAAATGTGACATCAGGATTCACCGAAGACCCATCATCAACAACCTGCAGTTATGCAGACAACACAACCTTGCTCAACAAAATTGAGGATTTAAAGCATTTGCTGTGAAGATCAAGGACTGCAGCCGTCAATGATTTCATCTTGCTCAGATCCACAGTCAACACTCTTGACATCAGCAGTCAGTAAATCAAAAGGCTAGTTGCATTGGGAATATCTGCTGTTGAAGACCTCTCCAGAATGTTAAATAGCAATGATGTAGATGTAAATCTAAAGACTAAGGTGCACCTGATCCAGGCCACAGTCTTCTCAGCTGCTTCCTCTGCATCTGAGCTGGACAATGAATAAGGATGACAGAACAAGAATTGAGCCTTTGAGTTTTGGTGCTGGAGAAGGGTACTGAATTTACCATAGATCTCCAAGAGAATAAATAGGTCTGTTTTGGAGAGGGTGAAACCACATTGCTTTTTGTTTTTATTGTGTACCATCAAGTTGGAACCTACCCATAGCTGACCCTCCCATGGTTTTCAAAGACACAGGAAGAGATTGTCCCTGTTTCTCCTGCCGAGCAGCTGGTGGATTTGAACCTTGGAGTACCTTTGTTATACCCTTGGAGATAAGGGCTTTGAAACTCTGCCTTGCATGCTTTGGGCATGTTGTCAGGAGAGACTAGGCTTTGGAGAAGGAAATAATTATCGGAAGGGTGGAGGGTCAGCACAGGACAGGAAGACTCTGGGTTAAATAGATCGAGATAGTGACTGTGACAATGAGGTCAGGTGTGTCAGAGACTGAGTTTGGCTCAGGATTGGGCAAGGTTCAGAGCCATTGTTACAGGGTCACTGTATATAAGGCTATATCCATGTATGTTAATTTTTTGGTTGGGTAAAGCTCTCACCCAGTGAAAGACCTTCTTTTGCTGATGTAGCAAAACTCAAAATGAGGACAGAAAGCTACAAACATTCATTAATAATTGACATTTGGGATGCATGAAGTTTGAATTTAGGAAAACGAAAAGTTGTAAAAAAAAAAAAAAGAAAGGAAACCCATAAAGCTTGACATCCTGGGCATTAATGAGCTGGCATGGGTTGGCACTGGCCTTTTAAAATCAGTTGTATGATCTTTAATGCTGTTATGTGCCGTCAAGAGAACTACAACTCGTGCAATCCTGTGAGTGACGAATCTGAACCCTGCCCTGCCCAGTGCCATCCTCCTTACCTCTGATACAACTTGAGCCTGTTACAGTCACTGTGTGAGTCCAGCTTGTTGAGGGTCTTCCTTTCCTACATTGATCCTCCACTTTTCCAGGCAAGATGTCTTTTTCCAAGGACCGGCTCCTTCTAAGAACAGGCCCCAAAGTATGTGAGATGAAGTTTCACCATCCTTACCTCTATAGAGCATCCTAGTTGCACCTTCTCCGAAACAAATGTCTTTGTTCTTGAGGAAATCTATGGAATAGTCAGTACTTTTTTCCAACACCACAACTCAAAGACATTGATTCTTCTGTCGTCCTTATTCACTGTCTAATTTCCAAACGCATATAAAGTAATTGAAGTCTCCCCCACACCCAATAGCTAGGATCAGGTGCACTTTAGTTTTTCAACTGACAACATTTTTGCTCGTTAACACTTTGAATACATATCAACATCAAAAAAACAGAAATCTTCACTACTGGACAAGTAGGCAATATCATAATATAGATGGGGGATAGTTGTAATTTTCAGTGATTTCTTCTTAATTGGATCCATAATCAATACCCTTGATACCAGCAGTCAAGAAATCAAAAGATACGTTACATTGCTAATATCCATCAATAATCTCTCCAAAATGCTAAAGAAAAATGATGACATACATTGAAAATGACAAAATGAAGAGGAATGGTGTGTCCATTGTCGAAGAGAACATTTCAAGATCTACCTTGAAGTACAATGCTGTCAACACTAGGATAATATCCATATACATAAAAAGAAGACTTTTAAATAAACCTGTTTAAATACATGCACCAACTGCTAAAGCCAATGATGAAGAAGTCAGGATTTCTACCAAGTTCTGTGCTATGAAATCGATCAAACATGCAACTGAGATACATTAATAATAATTATTGATTGGAATGCAAATATTTGAAACAGAGGACTGGTAGTTGGGGGGAAAAGGGCTTGGTGACAGAAATGAAGAGGCCACAGATTCAATGATAGAATTGTGTAGAATGAACGACTTATTCTTTCCAAATATCTTTTTTTAAAAAACACAAACAGCCGCTACATAACGAGGAAAATGAAGCTAAGAAAAAACAAAACAAGTCGAAAAGAGCCAAAATATGACCTTGAGCTTATCCACCTGCGTTTCATAACTGTCTTAAGAATAGATAATAGATTTGATGCATCAAATCCTAATGACTCGAAACAAGATGAGTTGTGGGGTGCCATCAAGATCATACAAGAAGAACATCAGATATGAAGAAAGGAAAAGGTCATTAAAAAGACAAGAAAGAAAGAAAACCCCAAAATGGGTGTCTTTTCTACTCACAAATGTAGAAAAGACAAAGAAAGCCAAGGGAAGAAATTACAAAGTAAAAGAGAAATAGATTTCAAAGAGCAATGGAAAAGGCAATTAACTGAAATGTGCAAAGACCTCCTGAGTTAGAAAACAAAAAAGAAAGAACATTCTAAGTATTTCTCAAGCTGGAAGGATAGAAGAACAAACTCAAGTGTTGCATTGCAATACTGAAGGATTCTATGGGCTAAATTTCAAATAATGCAGAAAGCATCAAAAGAAAATGGAAGGAATAAACAGAATCATTGTACTAGAAAGAATTGGTCAACATACAGAGTAGTATATAATCATGAGCTTATGGTCACCAAGGAAAAAATTCAGTTGCAATGAAGGCATTGGCAAAATAATAAGGTCCCAGGTATTGATGGAATACCAGTTAAAGTGTTTCAACAAATACATGCAGCCCTGGAAGTGCTCACTAACCTAGGTGAAAAAATTTGGAAGACCCTAACCTGACCAATCAACTTGAAGAGATCCATATTCATTTCCATTTAAAAAAAAATTAATAGTGTGGGAATTACACAATTGTTTTATTAATATCACATGTAAGTAAAATATTGCTGAAGATTATTAAAAAATTATTAGAATAGGACATCAACAGGGAACTTCCAGAAATTCAATCTGGATTCAGAAGAGGTCAATGAACAAGGGCTATCATTACTGATGTCAGATGGATCTTGGCTGAAAACAGAGACTTCTAGAAAGATGTCTACTTGTATTATATTGATCAGGCAAATGCATTTGACTGTGTGGATCATGACAAATTATAGAAAATACTAAGAAGAATGAGAATTCCAGAACACTTAATTGTGCTCATATGAAACCAGTATGCAGTCCAAGAAGCAGTCATTTGAACAGAACAAGGAGATACTAAAAAGTTTAAAATCAGGAAAGGTGTGTTTCAGGGTTGTATCCTTCTGTATACTTATTCAATATGTATAGTAAACAAATAATTGGAGAAACTGGACTACAGTAAGAATGTTACAACAGGTTTGAAAGAAATGTCATCAAAAGCCCACAATATGCAGATGACATATTTCTACAATATGTAGAAAGTCACAAAGACTTGAAGCATAGATTCAGGAAGATCAAAGACTTCCACATGGATTACACTTCAACATCAATATAACAAAAATCTTCACAACTGGACTAATGGGATAAAACATTGAAGTTGTCAACTATTTATACTTACTTGAATCCACCCATGATAGTAGCAGTCAAGAAATCAAAAGGCATGTTGCAAAAAAAAAAAGAGAGAGAGAGACATGTTCCAGTAGGAAAATATGCTGTCAAGAACCTCTCCAAACAGATAGAGAGCAATGATGCCCGTTTAAACACTAAGGAACACCAAGCCCAGTCCACGGCATCTTTCAATTATTTTACATGCATGTGAAAGTTGGACAAACGAACATGGAAAGCTAAAAAAGAATTGATGCTTTTTTTTTTAGTTGATGCTTTTGAATTGTGCTCATGTGAAGAATATTGACTATCCTATGGACTGCCAAAGAACAAACAAATATCTGTTAGAAGAAGTACAACCAGGAAGCTCCTGAGAGGCAAGGATAATGAAACTTTTGCCTCACATGTTTTGGGAATGTGATCAGGAGGCTCCAGTCCTTGGGAAAAAACATGCTGGGTTGACACAGTGACAAAAGAAACAACGAGCATGAGCAGTGATTGTGAGGATGACACAAGACAGGACAAAGCTTTGATCTGCTGTTCACAGGACCAAGGGAGCCTAAAAGCAATGACCCACAAAAGAAATATATCTACTTAAAACAATGGACTTATGCATGCTGGAAGCTTCTCCTCACTTCCATAGTTGCAGAGGCTGACAAACCCAAATCTACCAGTCAGATCACAGGCGGCTGGCTCACATCCCAGGAACTGGACATCAGTGGGTGACAAATTGGATGCAAGATTGAGAGAAAACCTTTAAGCAGCAGTCATTTTGAGTTTTTTCAGAAAATGGGTGTGTGTGTGTGTGTGTGTGTGTGTGTGTGTGTGTGTGTGTAATTTAATGTAAATCACATTTCCAGGGAAACTACTCTTCAACCAGTGGGCTGCTCATGTTTAACACAAAATGGAAGATGATACAAGCCAAGCCACCGGCAATCTCAGTATGCTCAGGAGAAGGGTCTAGGGAGAGGGGCTGGACAGTCAGGCAGTGATAAACCATGTGACCTAATTGAGAGGCGCATTAGAGTGTAGTGAGACCCGGGTTTTGGAAAGTGGTTCTCAGTCACAGACACACTGTGACACCTCACAGCCTCAGTTTCCTTTTCTGTGAAATGGGTATGACTGCTTTAAGAATGCACAAAAAGGGTTTTTAGCCTTTGCCTGGACCATCATGAGCTCTGTGTCAATGCGTGTTAGAGCCAATTTTCAAATCGTGGATGTTGACAACTGCAAAATGCACTAATGAAACTATGTATGTCACCTCATTGTAAGACACATCTGATGTGGAAAGATCAAAATATGAACAAATAATCTTCCTTTCCATTATATACAGTGTTACTACTTGCAGAAGGCAATAAAATTGGAAACAATAAGAGGGGCTCTTGAATTCCTCTGTGATCCTTTCTTGGCTTCTGTTATTATTAAGTGCCTTCTAGTCAGCTATGACTCAGTGACTCTGTGAACGACTTGTCAAAAGACACCAGCGCTGTCTGTCCTCACGTTGTTGCCATGCTCAGGCCTGTGTTGCAGTCATTGTATCAACCTTCTCTAGAGCATCTTCCTCTCTTTTACTTGAAAGAAAAATTCATCAACCACCTGCATTATGCAGATGACACAACTTTGCTTGTAGAAAGTGAAGAATATGTGAAGCAATTGAAGATGATCAAAGATTACAGCCATCAGTGCAAGTTACACCGAAAACAAAAATCTTTATCACTGCACCTATAGGTGATAGAGAAAAGATTGAAGTTGTCAGTTATTTCATTTTGCTTGGATCCACATTGCAATATCCATAGTAGCAGCAGTCAAGAAATCAACAGATGTGTTGCATTGGGGAAATCTGCTGTCAAGTACCTCTCCAAAGTTCTAAAGAGCGAAGATTTCAGTTTAAAGACGAAGGTACACCTGATCCAAGCTATGGTCTTTTCAATTACTTCCTATGTATTTGAATGAATATAGAACAATAATTAAGGATGACAGATTTGTAATCTCTGAGTTGTGGTGTTGGAGCTGTTGTTGTTGTTGTGTTAGGTGCCATGGAGTTGAGTATGACTCATAGTGACCCTATGAAAAAATCTGAACCTAGTCCTATCCTGTGCCATCCTCACACTTTCTGACACACAAGAGCCCATTTCAGCAGTTACAGTGTCAATCCACCGGGTTGAGGGTTTCCTTCTCCCTTGCCAACCCTTCATCCTAGCCAACATCATGTCCCTCTCCAAGGAACAGCACCGCTAGAAATATGTCCAAAGTATGTGAGGCAAAGCCTCATCATTCTTGCCTCCAAAGAGCACTCCGGCAGCACAGTGAATACAATTGACAAAAGAATTGATGCCTTTGAGCTGTGGTTTTAGAGTAGAGTACTGACTATTCCATGGACGACCAAGAAAACAAACAAGTCTGGCTTGGAGGAAGTGGAACCAGAAGGCTCCTTAGAGATAAGGGTGGTCTCACATATTTTGTCCAGAGAGCCTTGTTCTTGGAAAGGACATCATGCTGAGAAGGATGGCAGGTCAGAGAAAGAGAGGAAGACCCTCAAGGAGATGGACATAGTGATTACAACAAGGGGCTTGAGTGTGGCAGAGACCGTGAGGATGGTGCAGGATAGGGCTAGCTTCAGACCTGTTGCTCATAAGGAGCAATCAGTAATAGAGACACCTGACAACAACTCTTCTTGGGGCTCCTAAACTTAGCCTCACTTCCCTTCTTTTTTCAGTTCATTTCTCCGATTCTTCCACTAGGTGGCGCCTGGCACCTGGATGTTGACACTTCGTGCCTCTTCCCACTCCTCCCACTGCCCTCCTCCCTGGTTTATATTTTGTTTGTTTTTTATTTGCTTCTGCAGCTGGAGGCCCTGATCCAGTAGTTTCTGAGCTTGAAAAACAATCACAGGGACCTTTGCAGTCCACTGGACCACCTTATCCCAAACTGAATCTCCTCAATAGTTCGGGCCTGTTCTCAGAAGGTGCTGTTGGTGGAGGCTGTAGATTGCATGGGAGGAAACTGCTCATCTTTCTCCAGAGGATTAGCTGGTAGAGTCTAATCATGTGCCTTTGGCTTAGCATCGCTAGGTCACCAGAGATTCCTCAGGAAGTGCTGTGTTGTTAGGTCCTGTTGAGTACAACCAATAATGGCCCTATGAACAACAGATTTGAATCCTGTCCTATCCTGTGCCATCCTCACACTTCCTGACACATTAGAGCCCATTGCGGCAGTCACTGTGTCAATCCACCTAGTTGAGGCTCTCCTCTCTTTCACTGATCCTCCACCTTTCCAAGCATGATGTCTTTTCCCAAGTAATAGCCCATCCTAGCAACATGCCTAGAGTATGTGAGACAAAGCTTTATCATCTCTGTCTCCAAGGAGCATCTTAACCACACTTTCTCCAAGACACATTTGTTCATTCTCTTGGCCATCGACAGGATGTTCAGTGTTCTTCTCCAACACCATAGCTCAAAGGCATCAACTCTTCTTCTGTCATTTGTATTCATTGTCCAGCTCTCAGATGCATGGCTAGAGATTTAAAAGACCATGGCCTGAATCAGGGACACCCTAATACTCAAACTGACATCATTGCTCTTCAATAATTTGAAGAGATCCCTGACTGCAGACTTTTCCAGTGCAATGAGTCTCCTGATGTCTTGACTCCTGGTACCAAGGATAATGATAGTTGATCCAAGTAAGATGAAATCGTTGACAACTTCAATCTTTTCTCCATCTATCATGATGTTGAGTATAGTTTTAGTGATAAGACATTTTGTTTTCTTGACGTTGTAATACAATCTATATTGAAGGCTGTATTCTTTGATCTTCTCCAACAAGTGCTTCAAGTTTTCCTTACTTTCAGCAAGATTGTATTATTTACATAACACAGGTTATTGATGAGTCTTTTTCCGATCTTGATGCCACATTCTTCTTCATAATCTCACTTCCCGAATAAATTGCTCAATATACCGATCGAATAGGTATGACTGGAGAATACAATCCTGAAGCACTCCCTTCTTATTTTAAGCCACGTAGTGTTCCCTTTCTCTGTTCGCACAACGGCCTAGGCCTAGGTCTAGGTCTAGTTTTCATAAAAAAACAGGAGGTGCTAGTCTTTGGGAAAAGACATCGAGAACTTGAAACAGAGAAGGTCAGTGAAAGGAAGGCAGACTCTCAACAGTTGGACTGACACAGTGACGGTAATAACGGGCTGGAGCGTGGCGGCAAGCTCCCTGCATGTGGTTCACATCAGGTCACTGTGAGTCACAGCTGACTTCAGGCCATGCAATGACAAGAAGCCCGGTCTCCACCTGAACACCTTTGGTGATAGGAGCCACCCAACTGGTGAAGCTCCTGTTCTGGAGAAAGATTGTGTAATGGGCTCTGGGAAACATCCAGTGTGGATCCGTGTATGGCCTTTTATATACACAACCTGCTAATGATTTAAGCCTGTTTGAGCTGGGTTCTCAGATCCATGGTCAATGATATCTGGCCAATATTCTCTATTTTATATAAGAGTGTCTTTATTTTCCTCATCTCAGTCCCTCCACCTTGCCTTGTCTGTCCAGGTTCTTCCTCAAGGCAGTGCAGAAAACAGAGCGCAAGCCTCAGGAGTGGAGCGCTGGGCCTCTCACATACAGCCTTTGCTCTGTTTTCCTCCAACTAAATGGCCATTGCTCCAGGACCAATGGTGGAATGTTGTTAGGTGCCATCCAGTCAACTGTGACTGGCAGCAATCCTGTGAACAACAGATTTGCACCTTGCCCTATCCTGAGCCATCCTCTCTTTTTTTCTGATATACTCAAACCCATTGTTATGGTCACTATGTCAATTAATCTCAAGATGGTCTTCCTTTGTTTTTCTGCCCCTTCACCTTTCCCATTGAGACTGGGTCCTCCTGACAGCATACACAACAATAAATAAGATGAAGTTTCACCATCCTTGCCTCAAAGGAGCATCATAGTTACACTTCCCCCAAGACAGACTTGTTTGTTGTTTTGACAGTCCCTGGGATATTCAGCATTCTTCTTTAACCTCACAATTCAAAGGCATCAATTCTTCTGCCATCTGTATTCACTGTCCCACTTTCAGATGCATAGCAAGTCATTGAAGAGACCGTAGCATTGATCAGGTGCGCCTTAGTCTTTAAACTGACATTTTTGCTCTTTAGAACTTTGGAGAAGCTACTGAAAGCAGATTTTCCCAATGCAACATATATTTTGATTTCTTCACAAATTCGCGTATCATCCTTGCACAAGGGCCATGTTAATCTTCTCTGTGTCTTTTGATTTCATGACTGGTTTTACCATGGGTGTTGATTGTGAATCCAAGTAAAATGAGTTCCTTGACAATTTCAATCTTTTCTTCCCATCTATCAAGATGTGTCCACTGGTGAGGATTTTTGTTTTCTTAACGTTGAGATGTAATCAATATTGAAGGCAGTAGTGTTTGCTTTCCTATAGTAAGAGTTTCGAGTCCTCTTCACTTTCAATAAGGAAGATTGTGTCAGCTGCATAAGTTGTTGATGAGTCTCCCACCAATTCTGATGTCACATTCTTCTGCATAGAATCTACCTTCTCAAATCAGATGCTCAGCATATAGATTGAATTGTTGCTGTTGTTGTTATGTGCCATCAAGTTGACTACAACTCATAGTGACCTTATGAACAACCAATTGATCTGAGTCCTGTGCTGTCCTCACCATCTCTGATACCCTTGAGCCCACTGTTAGAGTCTCTGGGTCAATCCATCTTGTTGAGAGTATGGAGAAAGAACACAACTCAGATGCACTTCTTTCCTGATTTTAAACCAGGCACTGTTCCCTTGTTTTGCTTGGACAACAACTTCTTGGTCTATGTATAAATTTCTCATGATCACTATTGAAAGTTTTAACATTCTCTTTTTTCTCAACATTATCCATAATTTATGATCCACACAGTCAAATCCCTTTGTATAGTTATTACACAAATACACATCTTCTGGTTCTCTGCTTTCAGCCAAGATTCGTTTGACTTCAGTAGTGGTTCCACCTGGTTCCACAGCTTCTTCTAAATCTAGTTTGAATTTCTGGCAGGTTTCTGTCAATATATTGTTCAAAAAATGTATAACAATCTTCACCAAGATTTTACTTGCCTCCCGTGGAGGGTCTGCTATGAGTCAGTTCTGACCTGATGACAATGAGTTTTGAGAGTTTATTTAATATATATACTAGGCAAATATTCTCTGAAGTTGGACTACATAAAAAAGAAAGAAAATAACATCAGGATTCTAGGAAAAGTCATCAGACATGTAGGACAAGGTTTTGATCTATCCTTAAAGTTTCTGGGAGGCATAGTCAACTAAATGACATCTAATGATCATTCTAATGTGAAACCTATACTTGGACCAAGAGGTAGTTGTCAGAACAGAGCAAGAAAACACTCCATGGTTCAAAATTAGGAAGGGTGTATCCCAGGGATGTGTCCTGTCTCTATACCTTTTCAACCTGTATGCAGAACAGATTATCCGGGAAGCTGGACTCGATGAGGGGAAATGTGGCACCAGGATTGGTGGAAGATCCATAAACAATCTGCGTTATGCAGATGACACAACCCTGCTTGCTGAAACTGAGGAGGACCTCAGCACCTGCTGCAAAGGGTCAAGAACTGCAGCCTTCAGTATGGATTGAGACTCAATGTCAAGAAGACAAAGATTCTCACCACTGGACCAATTGGCAGCATCAGGATGGATGGTGAAGAGATTGAGATTGTTCACAGCTT
>NW_006399778.1:5721060-5722616 GCF_000299155.1 Elephantulus edwardii | reverse complement strand
TGATATCAATGTTATTGTTCTATAATTTCCACACTCTGTTGGGTCACCTTTCTTTGGAATGGGAACAAATATAGATCTCTTCCAGTCAGTTGGTCAAGTGGTGGTTCCCCAGATTTCTTGGCACAACTTGGTGAGCACATCCAGGGCAGCAACTGTTAGTTGAAATATGTCAATTGGTATAACATCTATTGCTGGGGCTTTATTTTTTTCTAATTCCTTCAAAGCAGCATGAACTTACTCCTTCATCACCATAGGCTCTTGCTCATATGTTTCATGAAACTCTTCTGTGTTTACCAATTCCTTTTGGTACAGTGACTCTGTATACTCTTTTTCTTTTAATACTTCCTGGATCATTTAATATTCTGCCTAAAGAATCTTAATTATAGCAACTCGAGGTTTGAATTTGTTCTTTGGTTCCTTGAGCTTAAGAAATGCTGAGCGAGTTTAGCCCTTTTGATTTTCTAACTCCAGCTCCTTGCACATTTCATTGTAATACTTTACTTCGTCTTCCCGCACTGCCTTTTGAAATCTTCTGTTCAGCTCTTTAGTATCTTGAATTCTTCCTTGTGCTTTGGCTTCTCTGCACTCCAGTGTAATATTCAGAGTCTCTTCTGACATCCATTTTGGTCTTCTCTTCCTCCTCTGTCTTTGTAATGACCTTTTGCCCTCTTCCTGGATGATACTCTTGATATCCTCCCACAACTCATCTGGTCTTCGCTCATTGGTATTCAAGACTTCAAACCTGTTCCTGAGATGGTTCTGAAATTCACTGGACTTCCTTGTATGAATATGGATATTGTATCCTGTTACTCACAATATTGTATTTCAAGGCAAATCTAGAAATTACTTTTTTAACTATGAAAGCAACCCCGTTTTTCCTCACCTTTTCATCTCTGGAGTAATATATCATACGATCATCCGACTCAAAATGCCCCATGCCTGTCCATCTCATCTTGCCAATACCTAGTACGTCAATATTTATGCGTTCCATTTCTTCCTTAACAATATCCAATTTTCCTACATTTATGGTTCTCATATTCCATGTTCCAATCACTAGTGTCTGTTTACAACTGTTCTCTTCCTTTGTATTTCCATACTTGAAATCTCTACCTCAGTTGCCCTCTCTGTTAGTGTACATGTGTTCTGTGGTACATACGGTTTTCAGAGGCCTGCTATTTTGGAAGTGGATGGCCAATCCTTCTTCCTAGTCTGTCTTAATCTGAATGTTCAGATTTAGAGAAGTATGTGACAGACAAGCAATTTAAGTTGTTGTTATATGCCATCAAGTTGCTTGTGACTCCTAGCGACCCTATGTACAACAGCCTTAAAACCTGTTCTATCCTGTGGCAATTGCACTCTCTCTGATATACCCATCCCCATTACCCCAGTCACTGAATCAATCCACCTCACAGAGGGTCTTCCCCTCTTGCCTTGTCCCTCCACCCTCCCAAGCATTATGTCCCTCTCCAAGGACCTGCCCCTCCTTACAACTTGTCCAAAGTATGTCAGATGAAGCCCCAGAATCCTTGTCTCCAAGGAGCAGCCTGGTTTAACCC
>NW_006399778.1:5712213-5720960 GCF_000299155.1 Elephantulus edwardii | reverse complement strand
CAGGTCCTTGGAGAGGGACATCATGCTTGGGAGGGTGGAAGGACGGTGCAAGAGGGGAAGACCCTCTATGAGGTGATTGATTCAGTGACTGGGGTAATCGGGATGGGTGTGTCTGAGGCAGTGCAATTGGCACAGGATAGAGCACGGTTTAGGGCTGTTGTACATAGGATGGCTATGAGTCGCAAGCGACTCGATGTCATATAACAACAATAACAACAAAAAAGTACATTAGTAAAAAAATCATTTTATAATTTATAAAGCTAAGGAAACAAAATAACCAATGTGTATAAATATTAATAATGTGAATTTTATATCTTTCCCAATCATCTGACAAAGAAATACCACTATCTAATAAACTGAGATTTCAATTAAAAAAATAAAAATATTTTACTTGCCTGTGATACTAAGGCCTTTTAAAATAATTTCCACATTCTGTTAGATCATCTTTTTTTGGGAATGGGAACAAATATAGGCCTCTTCCAGTCACTTAGCCAGGCAGCTATCTTCCAAATTTCTTGGCATAAGCTAGTGAGCATATCACGGGATGCATCTGTTTGTTGAAGCATGCCGACTGGTTTTCAGTGTATTTCTGGGGCCTTTCTTTGATCAATGTCTTCAGTGCAGCTAGAACTTCTTCCTTCGTTATCACTGGTTCTTGATCACACACACCTCCTAAAATGGTGCCATGTCAACCAATTCTTTTTGAAACAGTGACTCTGCATTCCATCCATTTTCTTTTGATGATTCCTGCATCATTCAGGATTTTATTCCCAAAGTCCTTCAGTATTACAACTCGAGGCTTGAATTGGTTTTTCAATTCTTACAGTTTGAGAGAAGCCCAGAGAGTTCTTTCCTTTAGATTTTCTAACACCAGCTCACTGCACATTTCACTATAAAACTTTCTCTTCTTGAGCTAGGCTTTGAAATTTTTGGTTCATCTCTCTTATTTCAGTATCTCTTCTCTTTGTTTTGGCCTTTCTACATTCTAGAGTAATTTTCAGTGTCTCTTCTGATATCCGTTTTGGTCTCTTCTTCCCTGTCTTTGTAATGACTTTTTTGCTTTCTTCATAGATGTCATCTCATAACTCATCAAATCTTTTCTTCAGGTGATTTTTAAATTCAGGTGATGAAAATAGAGATGAGAGAAACGTGTCTTCATAGACTTCTCCTTTAAGCCATGACTTCTGCAAGTTGGACTTGCCCTTCTTCCTGGATTGACTTACGCTATCCCTGCCCCAGAATACCTGTATATAAGCATGTAATGTGTAAGCTGTACAAGGATCCCCATGATCTAATAAACCAAATAATGGTAGGAGGTTCGGTGTGGAATGCAACAGTCCTAATCACACAGGGAGTTCCCCCACAGTTTCCTCTGTAAAATCTGTCACTCTCTGAGATAAAAGCGGAAAGTGAGTCAAGTGGGGACAGCCTTAGCACTACCAAAAAATAATAATCAGGAGTGAAGTGCTTCTTTTTTGGACCTGCACCCTCTTCCAATGAAACTCCTTCCATACCAGGGGAAGCCGGAACACGCCGAGTTCTCAAAGGAGCTTGGCGCCTACAGGTGCTGAAGGAAATGAAGATTTGCTTCCAAAACCAACAGAAAGTGCACTTTCGCCTATAGCTGATGTCCAGAACTCAGAAAACAAGTCTGTCTTCGAGGAAGTGCAACATGAAGCCCTTTGAGGCAAGGATGGTGACATTTCTCCTTACATTCTTTGGGCATGTTGTGAGGAGAAAACATCATGCTGGGGAAAGTGAAGGGTCAGAGACAGAAAAAAGGACCCACAATCAGGTGAGTTAACACATTGACTAACAACGGGCTCAAGCCTAACAGAGATGGTGCAGCAGGATAGGACCAGGCTCAGCGCTTTGTTCGGAGGGTTGCGATGAGTCATAGTTGACAGCACTTAACAACCAACTGTAAGAAGAGAGCTCTTGTGGCCCGATGCTAAGGAGTTGCAGTTAATAAAAAATAAATCAGGCAGTTTCAATCCACCAGCTGCTCGGAGGGAGATAGATGGACAATCTTCTCTTGTGCGATTTTCAGCATCTAAAAGCCCGCTGGAGGGGAGCTCTGGTGGCCTAGTGGCAAGAAGCTGCAACTACAATCCCAGAGGTGCACGGTTCGAATCCACCAGATGCTCTGTCGGGGAAGGAGGGGCAATCTCCTCCTGTACCAGCCAGATCTGATTTGACGGTACACGCACACACACACATACACACACAAAAAAATAAAAGCCCGCTGGAGAATCTGCTACGAGCTGCTTCTGCTCTCCAGTTAAGGGACCCTTAACAACAACAAATTCTCTGAAGGGAGCTCTGGGCTTAGTCCACAGGCATTTAAACTGCCAAGACAGGGTCACGCCCCTCTGCTGGTTGGAATCCACCACCAGGTCACTGTGAGTCAAACTGACTCTAAGGCAGTGAATTTAAGGGATTTTTTTTTAATTTTTGTTTTGTTTGTTTGGAGTTAGTCTGTTTTGTGGGGAACTTTGCCATGTGACTGAGCAAATCTCTGCTTCTCTCTGAGCCTTAGCGTTTCCCTTTATGAAAGTAAAGATTGGATTGACATGTTTGAGGACTCTTTTAGTTCTCTTCTGCCCAGAAGAGGCATGGTAATAAAGAACAGCTTCACTCGGACAAACAGGAGCCTGTGTGATTATCCAAGTCTTATTTTATACCATCTGTCATAGAGTCAATTAGGGTGGCTTAGTGGGCAAAGAGTTGTACCTCCAATCCAAAGGAAGGCTGTTCAAATGCCCCAACTGCTCCTAAGGAGAAAGACACAGGCAGCATCTCCCACGTGATTTCCAGTCTCTGAACCCCCCCTGCAAGGTCAGCTATGAATCAGCTCTGACTTGACAGCACATAACAACAACTTCGGCTCACGGTGGCCTCTTGCGTTTCAGTAGAATTCTGTTTCATAGAATTTTAAATAGCTGACTTTTCAGAAATAAATTCCAGGCCTCTCTTCTGAGGTCCCTATAAGTGGACTCAGACCTCCAACCTTACAGTTAGCAGTCGAGCGCATTAACCTTTTGCACTAACCAGGAACTCCACAAGTTCATGCCCTTTGCTATCAAGTCATTTGTCCCAGCCACTTGTGGGGCTACAGGACAAGGGACTGAAGGAAGTAGAGGCTCAGCAGCAGTGCATGGCATGTGCAGAGAGCTCAGGCCAGGCTAGTCGCCGCTCCCGGACCTGTGATGATTGCAACTGTCACGGCTCCAGTGCCTTCCACTAACTGTGTGCCAGATGCTTTCTGTGTGATACAGTCTGGTTTCAGTCTCTCCCCAGGTGGTTACTATTATTATCCCCTTTGGCAAATAAGAAAACTGAAGCCTCCAGAGGTAAAATAACGAGCCCAACATAAATGTGGCAGAAGCAAGCAGTGAAGTCGGGTTGTGTCATCTGTAAAATGGACATGAGGATTCCTACCAGGATTTTAAGGATTCGGGGGAAATATTTTCAGGGCTGGTGAGTATGTGAGCCCTCCTTTAGAGCTGCATAGAGTTGCTCTCTGTGTGAAAATTGGTTTCTTAATCCCAGAATAAGAGCCAGAGCAGGGAGCGGGCAGGCCAACCAGGGTGGACGAGTATTCCAGAGTGACTGTTTATGCCTTTGGCACACATGAAATTTCCAGTAAAGGATGAGATGCATCAGAGGAAAGGCTAAAGCCCTGGGCCCTTATCTAGAACTCTTCTCTCGCCTCTGAGCCCTCCAGGGGAAGAGAAACTTCTGGACTGTCACCCTTGAGTTCCAAGCATTCCAGAGGGCCCAGTGGGGGAGGACATCTGTCATCGCTTGATCCAGCACCAAGCAGAGAGAGGCCTGGAGGAGCTGGCTGCACCCCCACGCCCACCCTGGCCATCCTCTGTCCTTATCCTGACCTGGTCTCTCATCCAGCTTTCTATCCCAGGCCCAGCCCTGACAACTCTGTCCTACCAAGAGGAATGTCACAGGATTGGTGAGCAATAAAGTTTCCTGAGTCAGGAGGCTCGGGTACTGATTCTAGTTTCGCCCTTGTGTGCCCCATTTCTTCTCTGGGCATCACTGTCTCTACTGTGAGATGAGAACAGCTAACAGCTCAAGGTTCCAGCCTTCAATATGTTGTTGTTGTTGTTATGTACTGTAGAGTCAGAATCGACCCATCCATAGCTGACCCTCTGGCGGGTTTTCAGAGGCTGAAAATTGCATGGGAGGAGATTGTCCATCTTTCCTCCCTGGAGCAGCTCCTTACCCACAAGGCCACCAGAGCTCCTTTCAAACAGGAGGTTTTCTACACATCAGGAGGCAGAGGCAGAGGCAGCCAGGGCCAGGATACCATCTTTCTCATTAGGTTCTTAATCATCACAGGACGTGTCTTATAAGCTTCCCTCTTTCAAGATGGAGCGTATCACAAGACAAGCGCTGTGGCCTCAAGTCTAAGTTAACTCTTTTTACCTCTGCGGACACACAGCACCTGAAAACCCTTTTAGACTGACCACTAAAACAGGAAATGCCCGCAAAGTCAAAAGTCATTAGGAACACATGGTGGGAGCTACACTGACTGCCTTCAGGCTGCTTGTATGGAAGGTGTTCCCGGCCTTGGGATGAAAGCTGACTGTATTAACTGAATGCCTGTCGTCTTGATCTAAACAATCTCAAGAGAAAATACTTTGCCAGGAAAGGAAGGTGAGTTTTTACTCAGTATTCATGAGAAGAGGAAAGCAAAAGGGGAAAACGGGAAAGTAGGTGATTCAGAGCAGAGCTTGTATGATTCAACTAAGGTTTTCCTTCCTAGTCACTGGAAAGCTTGTCTTTGACACAGGATCGGATCTGTGCTGTTCTCGTTAGGTTCCGTCAAGTCAGCTATAACTCATAGCAACCCTATGAGCAACAGATTGGAATCTCGACTTCTCCTGTGTCATCCTCGTGATTTTCGACATGCTCGAGCCCATTATAGATACTCCGTCAGGCCAGGTCATCGCGGATCTTCCTCTTTCTCTGAACTCCACCTTTCCCAGCAGGACATCTTTTTCCACGGATTACCGGCTCCTGACAATATCCCCAAAGTATTTGAGAAGCTGTACCATCGCTGCCTCTAAGTATCACCTGATTGTGCTTCCTCAAGACAAAGGTGCTTGTTCTTTTGGCAATCCACAGTGTGGTCAGCACTCTCGAATATTGTGCCCGCACCGTGATTCAAATGCAACATCACAATCCTTCTTTAAGTCTTCCTTGCTCAGGGTCTGACTTTCAGGTGTGCGTGTGGGTGTGGGTGCGCATGCGTAATCACTGTGAGTTGAAAACAGACTTGCTAGCACCTAAAAAAAGCAATACTCTTGTCACAAAATGTGAGTTCCTTTGCCCAATTTCTTCTTCCTGAGCTGCTGAAGAATTGGCAACTGTTCTGCAGCCCTGAGATCAAGAGTGGTCAGTCAGCCCAGGAATCTCACACCCAAGTCATTTTTGTTTCTGATTCATCTTGAATTTTAGTTCGTTCTTTCTCAATTAGACTAAGAGCTCCTTGAGGGTAAGAGGCAGGACCTGCTCTGTTCGTTTTCCTCAAGGCCTGGCAGAGTTTTAGCACAGAGTAGAGGCTCAGCCCTGTTTACTGAGTGTGTTGGGCCGTCAATTGAGGCCCCAGATGAACACTCACTTGAGCACCGGTGCTCCCTGGGAAGAGTTCTGGACATACAAGAGATGGATGACCCTTGGCTTTTGCTTCAGGCTTTGTTTCATTCAGAGATTTAAGGCAAGGTCAGTCCTTGACCTCTCTGGGTGGCATCTGTGGTTTTCAAAATGTTCTCTGGAGGCCAAGCATCCAGTTACTCAGTGAAGGACAAGGTCATGAGCTCTTGTAACAGCCCCTATCCCCAGCCCCCAGTGTTACTCCATTCTTACCTCTTATTCATGAGATTTTGGTTTTGTTTTTTGATGGTCATACTGAGGTCTGACTGATATACAATAACACCCCAGTCTTGCTGAGGTTTAACAGACATATTTAATGTGCATTATTTGACAAGTCTTGATGCAAATGGATAACATGCTCACTGCTAAGTGAAATGTTAGAGGTTCAAGCCCAAACAGAGAAACTTTGAAAACTGTGTTCTGTATGGAGTTTCTAGGACTAGGGATCAACTTGATGGCAACTGATAATACCATGAACTAAGATGTAAGCATAACCACGACCCCCAAAAGGCTTCTTGTGTCAGTTATAACACCTTCCTATCTTCCATCTCCAGAATCACTGGTCTGTTTTTGTCATGATAGATCAGTTTGCATTATCTAGAGTTTCGCAAAATCATGCAGTATGCAATCTCTTTTATCTGACTTCTTTCACTCAGCGTAATTATTTAGGGATTCACCTATTTTGGCACGCAAATCAATATTTCATTCCTTTTTAATGCTGGGCAATGTTCCACTGTGTGGATATACCATACTTTATCTGGCCTATTGATGAATATTTGATGTGTTTCAAGATTTTTGTTGTCACAAACAAAGCTCTTATGAGTGTTCACTTGCACAAGATTTTATCTGAAGGAGAATTGAATGGCTGAAAACAAGATGGACAAGTTGTGTACCAGAGAGTTTCAGAAGCTATGCATCCCACAAAAGGAGATTGCCCATCTTTTTTCTGCAGAGCAGCTGGTAGATTTGAACAGCGTGCCTTGGGGTTGGCAGTGCAGCTCCTTACCAATTACCCACAAGAGCTCCCTAGATGGACAAGAGGTATTTTAAACCGCAAGATTTTAAGGGTCTGGAAGCTTTGACCCAGCCAAGGAGTTGAGACTGATGCCAAATACTTGACCATGTTTGATCATTTAAGCACAGCATATCTGTGAAGTAGATACCATTGCTGTTCCCATTGTACAGATAAAAGAGCTGAGATACAGAGAAGGGAAACAGCTTCTTGGTGACAACAAGTCATGACTCAGCAAGGTCTGGCTGCTCCTAAGCCCAGGCTTGAAACCTTTACACATCTACAAAGTGAACTAGCACTGGTTCCTTTGCTTAGCTTGACTCACCGTGTAGTTGGGGTTAGTATTTGCATTGATTCACATCATTACTGGCCCATAGAAGACACCCAGCTGAACCTGGGAGGCATGTCTGTGGAACTGGTAACATAGAACAGCTAGACATGAGTCAACCATGCCATGAGGGGCCTCGATTCCTAGTCGTTGAGAATTATTATTATTTATTTATTTATTTATTTATTTATTTAGAGGGTTCTGGACAGAATGGGCAAAATCACAGACGTTCACATATGTTTTCTCCTTTGATATTTTCAGTAAACCTGTGAGTCAGGAAAGTGAGAAGGATATGAAACATTTGTTGCAGGAGATCAAGGGTAACAGCCTTAAGTATGGATCTCAACATCAAGAAAACAAAGCTCCTCACCAAAGAACCAACAGTCAATGTTATGATAGATGGAGAAAGGATTGAAGCTGTCAATAATTTCATCTTCCTTAGGTCAACAATCAACACTCTTGGTAGCAACAGTCAAGATATTAAGGAGGCATATGGTATTGGGCAAATCTATTGTCCAAAGACCTCTCCAAAATGCTGAACAGCAGTGATGTCAACTTGAAGACTAAGGTGTGACTGATTTAGGTTGTGGTCTTCTCAATCCCTGCTACACATAGAGAGCAGGACAATGAACAAAGATGACAAAAGAAGGATTGATGCCTTTGAGTTGTGGTGCTGGAGAAGAGTACTGAACATACCATGAGCTGCCAAAAGAACAAATACGTCTTGGAGAAAGTGCAGCCAGAGTGCTCCTTGGAGGGAAAGAGAACAAAGTTTCATCTCACGTACTTTTGAGTCCTTGGAAAGGGACATCATGCTTTGAAAGATGGAGGGTGGGCTAAAGAGAGGAAGACCTTCAATCAGAAGCACTGACACAGCGACTGCTTTAATGGGCTCAAGTGTGTCAGAAATTATGAGAATGGCACAAGATAGGGCAGGTTTCCAATCTGTCGTTTACAGAGTCTCTGTGAGTTGTACTTGACTTGACGGCACCAAAACAACAATATGAGACAGGAATTACCCCCATTTTATAGATGAGAAAATTGAGGGTCAGGAGGTTTTATCAGGGTGTTATTAGTTTTGAAGAACAGAAAAGACAACCAAAAGTAGCTTAAATGCTACAGACATTTATAATCTGATCAGAAAAACCTCAAAGTTCTAATTTTGGAAAATTTCAGGTTACTAATCCCAAGACTTCATGCAATGTATTGAGTACTTAGATGCCCGCCAAATAGTATCCTATTGCCTAGAGGTTAAATGCTATTGTTGTTTTTGTTGTTGTTATGTGCCGTTGAGTGGCTTCCAACTCATAGTGACCCTACGTACAATAATCCTAAACCCTGCTCTGTCCTATGCCAATCTCACTGTCTCCAGCACACCAACCCTGATTACCCCAATCACTGAATCAATTCACCTCATAGAGGATCTTCCCCTCCTGTGCTGTCCCTCAACCCTCCCAAGCATGACATCCCTCTCTGAGGACAAGTCCCTCCTTGCAACATGTCCAAAGTACATCAGACAAAGACTCAGAATCCTTGCTTCCAAGGAGCACCTTGGTTTAATCCTCTCCAAGATGAACTTGTTCACTTAGTGGTAAGGAGCTGCAACTACAATCCCAGAGGCACACGGTTCGAATCCACCAGATGCTCGGCCAGGGAAGGAGGGACAATCTCCTCCTGTACCAGTCAGATATGATTTGACGGTACACTCACACAAAAACAATAAAATTTTTA
>NW_006399778.1:5696462-5709343 GCF_000299155.1 Elephantulus edwardii | reverse complement strand
CTTTCCCATCGCAATACGTTTTTTGATTTCCTGGCTACTGGTACCAAGAGTGTTGACTGTGGAGCCAAGCACACTAAAGTTGTTAGCAATCTCAATCTCTTCACCATCCATCCTGATGCTGCCAATTGGTCCAGTGGTGAGAATCTTTGTCATCTTGACATTGAACCTCAATCCATACTGAAGGCTGCAGTCCTTGACCCTCTACAGCAAGCATTTCAGGTGATCCTTTCAGCAATCAGGGTTGTGTCATCTGTATAACTCAGATTGTTAACAGATCTTCCACCAATCCTGACACCACGCTTCTCCTCATAGAGTTCAGCCTCCCGGATAATGTGTTCTGCAAAAATCAATTTATAGAGAAGTGAAAAATATATCGGTCATTGTGGAGTTAACCATTAGTTACAGTGTTGTGCCTGCCCTTGACCCAGTGTCTTGACCCACTTATTTCCCAGCTCCACCCTCCACCTCCCTACCTGTTAGTCTATGTACGTTCTGTTGTACATCAGGTTTTCAGAGGCCTTCTATTTTGGAAGTGGATGGGCAATCCTCCTTCCTAGCAAAATGCTATTAATATCTCCATTTTACAGAACAGAACATAGAATCAGGGAGAGATTGTGTAGTTTGCCTGAGGTCACACAGCCAGAGAGTAGTGGAGCTAGTATTTGAACCCTACTTAGTATTCCAGAACTCTATTATCCCAAGAGGTCCAGGGTGGACCATTGAGGAGGCCTAGTGGATGAGTCAGAGGGTGGCCTTCAGGTCTGATAGGGAGAGTTGAGCAGGTGGGTGAAGGCAGGCTGCTTGGGAGGCTCAGTGGCCAGAAGTGGGCCTGGGGCCAGGCCAGCTGGCAGGCTCTGGGGAGCCTGCAACATGAGCCCAGGATGCAGCAGTGCCCACCCACCTTGCACCTCTCGGGTTCCAGGTCTCCTGCCCAGCCCCCTCAAGGAGTATGTCCTACAGAGTCAGGTTTTTATGGGCATCAAGCAGTTAAGGCCAATTCCACAAACCACAGACAGACGCATACATCCCCAAGGAACCTCACAAGATGTTACTGTTCCAATGTTTCCATCCTACAGATGGGAAAACTGAGGTCAACCATGCCTAAAGATATTTCCTTGTTTGGTTCTGTTTTGTTCACTCTTTCACTGTTCCATTACCTAGAATAGCACCTGGCACATAATAGACACTCAAAGAGAGTGTTTTACCAATGAAAGACTAAATGTAGTTCTCCATGGTGCTTAGCATCACACAGCAGGGAAACATTTAATCAGAGAAAGGTGACTGCTGTAGCAGAGCCTCTAATCCTGTTTCCACATGGGAATACCAGGAGTTAGAGAAAAGTGGTTCAGCTACCAAGGATACACCTTTTTGCAAGGTACTCGGAACACTGACTGACACTCAGAATTAAATACAGTTTTCCCAGCACAGAGACACCAGGCACACAGATAGCGTGCCTCACTGTCAAGGTTGGTGTGCCCAACAACAAGGGAAGTGCAGACTTACTTGAGTTTACCTACAAATCTGTGGTGAACAATTCAACATGGCCCTGCTGCACTCACAAGGACAGAACCCACTCAGCAGGCTACTGCATTAATAGAAGGGGTTGACGGAGGGTTACCAACGGGATCGTTGTGCAATCTGGGGGCACACACGCAACCCCACATCCCAAGGGACCAGAAACAAGAACCAAAACACTCTTAAAAATGTCCTTACTGGCTGTCGTTCCTCTGTCTGAATCTACGCCCACTTTCTTCTTCCCTTTTCTGCTCACGAGCACTCTCGGGGATCTGAGCTACCTCTGTCTCGGCTTTATGGAGCTGCTTAGTTGAAAACTACAATAGAAACTGGGTGCCTTGGTCTGGCTCACAGATTCTCCGGAGAGTGAGTCTGACTGGACAGCCAGAGTTCGGAGCCAGCTGTCTTCAAGAGGTCACCACCCACTTAGACCCAAGAGTGTGGGAACCAGCGCTGCCAGTGGGGGTGGCTAGCTGCTCCTTATTCTAATAGCTCGTCTAACACATTAACCCCATCTTCCCAGACAAGAAGTCTTGGATGCTTTTAAGTATCTCCTGTGACGCAGCTCTGACTACCCACATAAGCACAATATCATCCATTGTCCCTTATTACTCATTGTTTGAGGGTTCTGAAGTCATTCCTTTCTCTCTGAACTGGCCATTGCTCATGTCTGCAATTATAGTAAGTAGTTAAGCAAGATCAAGTCAAGGAAGCACAACTGTTCCTTGATCTACTTTTTAATTTTATTTTATTATTTTATTTTTTTTTTACTGTTGTGAGAAGCATTTTTTTTTTAATTTTGTGAATACAAAGACTACAAAAGAGAGATTCTGATTGGTTCTCCCCAACATGAACTTGTCAGGGCTACTGCTATTGGCCTGAGCATTTTTAGCAGCATCCTCATTGGTTGACAATCAACCTCTGCCCGAGGACCAGAGACCCAATACCCGTAGATAGAGACGTCTTCTAGCTTTGGCTATTGCCAATAAGTTCTCTGCATTTTCTCTGGGCTTGGGTCATTTCATGTCCTCCAGCCTCCACCCAGTTTTTGTTCATTGTTTACTGAAGCATATTCTTCTCCTTCCTCGAGTTCCTCCACCTTTTTCCTGTTGGTAGCACATTTTGGACTCAGCCCTGCTCTTTTCCAGTGATGACTGCATGTACCACTTTAAACAAATCCTTTCCATCGTTGAGTTTTCGTTTTCTTATGTCTTTGTGGAACAATGGTTAGCACTCAGCTGCTAGCCCAATGTGGGTAATTCAATCTCATCTCTCTATGGGAGAAATCTATGACCGTCTGCTTCAGAACAGATTCCAGCCAGGATTGTGGAAAGGATGGGAGGAGGCAAAGTCTGTGTGAGTTTCTATCCCAGTACAAGACCTTGGCAAATATTAGCACCTGTGTCTTTCCTGTGGCTTCTTCACGCAAAGTTATTGAACGACTGCAGAGGCATAGTAGGATGAAGAAAGCAAAGAAGCCTGAGTCCAGGAGCTTAATTAGTCATCTAACTAGCTGTGTGACTTTGGACAAGTTTCTTTTCATTTCTGGAACTCAGTTCCTGTGTCCTTCAAATGAGAAGATTTGGCAAGAGAAGCATTTCCCAAACTGCAAATTGCAAAGCAGGGGTTTGCACCACTACTATTTAACAAAATGTTGTTATGGTTGTGTACTATCAAGTCAGAACCATCCCAAAGCTGCCCCTCCAGTGGGTTTTTGGAGGCAGTAAACAGCATGAGAGGAGACTGCCATCAAACCACATGCCTTGGGAATTGCAGTGCAGCTGTTTACCACTAGGTTACCAGAGCTAACTATTCACCACACTGTCCTCATCGTTGTTGTTGTTCTTATGTGCCATCGAGTCACCTGAAACTCATAGCAAGCTTATGTATATCAGCTCTGACCCCTGCCCTGTCCTGAACCAGGCTCACTGTCTCTGACACACCTTCCATTGCCCCAGTTCCCTTGTCAATCCATCTCATCCAGGTTCTTCCTCTCCTGGACTGCCCCTCTACCCTTTCAAGCATGATGTTCTTCTCCAAGGACTCATCTCTTCTGGCCATGGTGTCCAGAGTATATGAGATGGAGTTTCAAAATGCTAGCCTCCAAGGAGAAACTTAGTTTCTCTCTCTCCAAGACAGACCTATTTGTTTTCCTGGCTGCCCATGACATGTTCAATACTCTTCTCTAGCACCATACCCTAAAGGCCTCAATTCTTCTTTTATCATCTTTATAGCATGGCATGGATCAGGCGCACCTTAGTCTCTAGACTGACATCATTGCTTCTCAGTACTCTGGAGAGGTCCTTGACAGCAGACTTCCCCAATGCAATTTGTCTTTTGATTTCCTAACTGCTGGTGCCAAGAATGTTGATTGTGGAGTCAAGCAAGCTAAAATTGTTAACAACCTTAGTCTCTTCTCCATCTATCATGGTGCTGCCAATTGGCCCAGTGGTGAGAATCTTATTTATTTGATAGGTAACATTGGGGAAATCTACTGTCAAGGACCACTAGAGTGCTAAAGAGCAAGGATATAATTTTAAAGACTAAGATGTGGGGGGAAGCGGGGGTAAAATGTAATGAGCCTTCCAGTTGCCTGCGATCCATAGCGACCCTATGTACAGCAGCTCTGAACCCTGTCCTGTACTGAGCCAGTCTCACTAATTCCAACACACCAATCCCCATTTCCCCAGTCACTGTATCAATCCATCTCATCTGGGGTTTTCCTCTCCTGCGCTGTCCCTTCACTTTTCCAAGCATGATGTCCAAGGACTGATCTCTCCTGGCCATGTGCCTAACATATGTGAGACAGAGCTTCAAAATCCTAGCCTCCAAGGAGAAAATTGGTTTCACCTTCTCAAAGACAGATATATTTGTTTTCTTGGCAGCCCATGGTACGTTCAAGACTTTTTTCTCCAGCACCACAATTCGAAGGCCTCAATTCTTCTGTCATCCTTAGTCATTGTCCAGCTCTGTGACACATAGCAAGTAATTGCAAAGATCATGGCCTGAATCAGGCACATCTTAGTCTCTAGACTAAGTCTCTAGACAGTGTTGCTTTCCAGTACTCTGGAGAGGTCCCTGACAGCAGATTCTCCCAATGCAATTCATGTTTTGATTTCCTGACTGCTGGTGTTAAGTGTGTTGATTCAATGAATGAATGAAAATCTAACTCTTCTGAAAACTGTCATTAAAATCACAATTAGATTAAAAAATTTTATTTAAAAAAATGACTGTTGGAGGAGGGCTGGTCAGAGAAAGAAGTGCAGCAATGAATGAATGGAAATAAAAAATCTCTGTAAATGTTCATGAAAATTGTTAATAAAAAATATATATGTAAAAAATGACTATGGTGTGCTTATTCTAAACTGTGGTGTTTTCAATTGCTTCCCATGCATCTGAAAGTTGGACAATGAGTAAAGAAAAAAGAGAAGAATCAATGCCTTTGGGTTGTAGTGTTGGAGAAAAGAACTGAATATCTTAGGGGAGCTCTGGTGGCCTAGTGGAAAGAAGCTGTACTGCAATCCCAGAGGCGCACGGTTCGAATCCACCAGATGCTCTGCCGAGAAAGGAGGGACAATCTCCTCCTGTACCAGTCAGATCTGATTTGACGGTACACACACATGAAAATAATAAAATTAAGAAAAAAATAATGAAAAAAAAGAACTGAATATCTTATGGCCTGCCAAGAAAACCAAATAAGTTTGTCTTTAAGAAAGTGCAACCAGATTGCTCTTTAGATGCAAGGATGGTGAAACTTCCTTTCACATGCTTTGGGCATGATTTTTAGAGAAGTGCAGCTAGTATATGTTGTCAGGAGAGACCAGTCCTTGGAAAAAGATACCATGCTGGGAACTGTGAAGGGTTATAGAAAGAATCTCAACAAAATGGATTGATAGTAACTATGGGCTTGCACATATCAGAGATCCTGAGGGTGGCTCAGGGGAGGGGAAGGCTCAGGTCTGTTGTTCACAGGGTCGCTATGCATCATAGAGGACTTGATGACATCCAACAGCTACAACCAACTGCTTCTCTTTGGCAAATGTGTTGAGAAAAGCCACATCAAACATATGAGACTATTGAAGGCTAGCACACTAAAGGCTTCACTTGGTGTAATTCTCTTCCTTTTGAACCAGCCATTGCTATCATTCTGCTCTTGTCACAGATGGGTATTTGGCTCATCCCAGAGAGGGTGGAACCAGGCTGCTCCTTGGAGACAAGGATTCTGAAGCTTCATCTGACATACTTTGGACATGTTGCAAGGCAGGACCAGTCCTCGGAGAGGGATGTCATGCTTGGGAGGGTGGAGTGAGAGAGCAGGAAGGGAAGACCCATGATGATTTGGATTGACTCAGTGACTGGGGTAATGGGGGTAGGTGTGTCAGAGACAATAAGGTTGGCTCAGGATAGAGCGGGGTTCTGAGCTGTTGTACATAGGGTCACTATGAGTCACAGGTGACTCGACGGCACATGATAACAAACAACAACAAAAATTTTTAAACCTAGATTCTCAATCACATTAGCTACATGGATCGATGTGTCTAGTGCCTCAGTATCCTTGTCTCTAAAATGACGATAATGTTAATAATAGTTACATTATTGCTTGGGGCGCTGATGGAGTGACATCAGGAATTCCCTGTTAACCTCTGAGTCAGTCATTTCAGCTTCTCTGTGGGAGGAAGATGAAGCAGTCTTTTACAATAATGATTTACAAACTCAGAGACCTTATAGGCCTATTCCACTCTGTCTCACAAGGTCTCTGTAAGTCAGGATTGATTGGACAGCAAAGGTTTGGTTTGGGCTCATACTGCTGCACTCATGGAAAACTCAGTACAGTGACTGGAGCCTGTTTTACTCATCTAATGCTGCTATAACAGAGATACTACAAGTCTTAGCAAACACAAATGTATCCTCTTAGAGTTTAGGAGGCCAGAAGTCCAAGTTCATGATGGCAGCTCAAAGAGGAGGCCTGCACTCTGTTGCTAATGCAAGAAAGTCCTTCATCCTTTAAGCATCTGTAGGCGTGACGTCACCTGCACTGTGAGGCCTCCATGTATCCTGGCCATGGCTGGTATCAAAGAGCTTCATCCTACAGGGGCCTGAGTCCAGAAAGAGACACTCCACTACTCGTAATTATTCCTTGGAGGTGCTGAGAGTCCCCTGTCTTGGTGCATCTTGCTACCTTTTTCTCTAGTGAGGTAATAGATATTACTGGCCATACATAACCCAAAAGAACTCCCTTTATGTCCATTCAAGACTGTGATAGGATTAAGATAGTTGCATTCCACGCTTAATTCTCATGCAACTATATGATTTATTGGATCATGGAGGATCTTTACAAAGCTTCCATATGACATCGGTATTGTTACTGTTGTTCAGTGCCGTTGAGTCGAGCATGACTCATAGTGACCCAATGAACAGCAGATCTGAAAGCCATCCTATCCTGTGCCTTCCTCACACTTCCTGACACACTAGAGCCCATTGCTGCAGTCACCATGTCAAGCCACCTGGTTGAGGGTCTTTCTATCCTTCGCTAACCCTCCACCCTTCTCAACGTCATTTCCTTCTCCAAGGAATAGCCTTTCTTACCAACATGCCAAAAGTATGTGATCTCATTAGATACATGTCTTTCCAAGAGACATAATTCAATCCACACAGAACCTAAGGACATATTGGTGCTGTTCTTGAGTCCTATTGCATCGGACATTAGAAATCAGGGGTTACTATTCAGCACATACTTCTCCTTCTTTTTCTTTTTTTTTTTACTGTGGAAAGCAAGAACACAGTCTGCCACAACTACAAATTATGCAGTTGAGTTTCCCACCTATGGGGAAATTACAGAGGTCAGCACATCCAGAGTGTAATGGATAAACGTTGGCCTGGGAAAACCACCTTCATGACCATGGTTTCTCCCCTGCCAAGTAAATATCAACACCTACTTTTTTGAGCGTCTGCTATGTGCTAGAGCCCATGCTGGGTGCTGAGGATCCACCAGTGAGCAGACAGACATAGACTCTGTTCCCTGGAAGCTTGCATTTAAGTTCTTAGCACCTTGACTCTATGTTTCCTCAGTTTTTCTTTCAAATATATTGTTTCATTTGCACCTCAGAAAGGTCCGAGGAGGTTGCCTAAACTCTGACATCTCCTTCATTTGACAGAAGGTGGTAGTTGGGGGCCAGAGAGGGAAACTGATGTCCTCTTTGCACAATGTCTAGGTCTGCTGTCACAACTCTGTGCACACTCTTCAACAGAGGCTTTGCACACTGCAATCCCAGAGGCGCACAGTTCGAATCCACCAGATGCTCTGCTGGAGAAGGAGGGGCAATCTCCTCCTGTACCAGTCATATCTGATTTGACATTACACAAATACAAAATAATAAATTTAAAAAAAAAACAAAAACCAAAAAACAAACCCCCCCAAAACCCAAAAGCATTGCAACAGGAGCTGCCCAAAGGCCTCAAGCCTGCTATCAGTCCATGACATTTCCTCTGACTGGAACAAACCCTACAGCAAAATCACTAGTATCAGGTCGATTCTGATTCATGGTAACACTGTAGGACAGAGAACAACTGGCCAGCAGGGTTCCCAGGCTCTGTATCTCTCTCTAGAAGACCTCATGGTAACAGCAGTCATGTTGCATTGGGGAAATATGCTATCAAGGACATTTTGAAAGTGCTAACGAGCAATGATGTCAGTCCCAAGACTAAGGTCAAACAAGTCTGTCTTGGTGAAAGTGCAACCAGGGTACTTCTTAGAGGCAAAGATGGTGAAAATATGTTTCATATACTTTGGGAATGTTTTCAGGAGGGGTTAATCCTTGGGGGGAAATACCCTCATGGTGGGAAAGGTGGAGAGTCAAAGAGAGGAAGACCTTCAACATGACGGGTTGACACTGGCTGTAAGAATGGGTTTGAGCTGGGAGCTCTGGTGGCCCAGTGGCAAGAAGCTGAACTGCAATCCCAGAGGTGTGTGGTTCGAATCCACCAGATGCTCTGCTGGAGAAGGAGGGGCGATCTCCTCCTGTACCAGTCAGATCCGATTTGATGGTACACACACACACACACACACACACACACACACACACACACTAAAAAGAATGGGTTTGAGCATGTCATGGATGATGAGGATGGTGTGGGATAGAGCAAGGTTCAAACTTGTTGTTCATAGCGTCTCTGTGAGTCATAGTTGTCTCAATGACACCCAACAACCACAGCAACCTATCTTTCTCAGACAGACATATCTTTCTCCTGTACAGCAGCTAGTGGGCTTGAACTACTGACTTTTTTATTAACATCCCCAAACTTAATCCACTGTGCCACCAGGACTCCTTTCTCCAGTAATTCCCTCGCTGCCCTTGAGTCGTAAGAGTCTCATAACTGGCCCTCCAGCAGGTTTTCAGAAGCTGTAAATAGCGCGGAGAAAGATTGCTCATCTTTCTTGGATGGAGCAGCTGGTGGATTTGAAGGAGTTGAGAGGAGCCTCCTTTGGGTTAACATGGCAACTCCCTGCTCACTAGACCCCTAGAGCTCTCCTTCAGTGAGGGAAACCTCAAAGGGGCCCAGCCTTGAGGAGAGCTCTCCACTGCCTGCCTCAGGGGCAGTTCTGGAGATGTGAGGTTAGGGAACAGCAGCCAGTGCGTTATCCACGCTGTCTCTCTTTTTGCCTGCTCTCTTAGGACAAAGTGGGGAATTTTCCATTCAGAAGGACGACATAAAATTCCACCCAGTATCATCTTTAGGGATGCCTGAAATTCCACCGTTCATGATTCATTCTTTCATATTGAGCAATTCCTTCTAGTACCCTTTTTCAGTGTCGAAAATCTCCCTGGGGATTTTAGCTAACATTATATAGTAAGATAAGAAATGGGTTATCATTGTTATTCAATGGAGAAGGGAACTCAGGGCCAGAGGAGGAAGTGACTTGCCCAAGATCACAGAGCAGGGACCAGAAGCTGGCACTGTTCCTATTACTTCCTTTTGTGCAGAATGCACTTAAGGATCCTGCCTTGGGTTACACACTCCTTGACAGCCTGCAAGGCCCTTCCACACTCAAGAAGCTCATTGGATTCTCACCATCCTGAAAAGTTGGGCATGTATTCTTCTCCCTGACAAGGATGTGGTTTGTTGTTTAACTCAGCCATCACTTTCTCTCTTCTTCTGGAAACAAGACCTGGTTTAATATTTGGGGAGCTAACTTAGAGGTGCCAGCTTCTGCTGGACTCCCACAGTGGCCCTGGTTTCTGATCTTTCCAAAGGCCGGGTTCACTTCCTCCTTCTAGTTTATAGAGAATCCCATGCCCTTCCAATGAATTTATTTTTTTAAGCAAACCATAGTTGGTTTCTGTTGCTTGCTTCAAAAGATCTTTGATATATTCACTTGACAGACTGAGAGGAAGGAAGTTGTTTTTCTAGGAGTCACGGAGTTGACTACAACTCACTGTGACCCTATAAACAACAATTATGAACCTTGCTGTGACCTACACCATCTTGACGATCTCCGACATGCATGAAACTCGGGGATAGCCTCTGTAACAATCTTTCTGAGGGTCATCCTCTCTTTCACTGACCCACCCAGCCTATTGTCCTTTCTCCAAAGACTGATCCCTCCTGACAACATTCCGAAAATATGTGACACAAAGTTTTTCCATCTTTGCTTCAAAGAAGCGCCCTGGTTGCACTTATTTAAGATAGACTTCTTTTGACAGTTCAAAAGATAGTCAATACTCTTCACCAATATCATACATTAAAGGTATTGATTATTGTTTGGTCTTCTTTATTTATTGTCCAGCTTTCAGATACACGTTATTGTTGTTATGTACTGTCGAGTCGCTTACGATTCATAGTGACCCTGTGTACAATAGCGTTAAACTCTGCTCTGTCCTGTGCCAATCTCATTGTCTCTGACACACTCATCCCGATTGCCGCAGTCACCGAATCAATCCACCTCCCAGAGGGCCTTCCCCTCCTGCTCCTGCCCTCTACCCTCCCAAGCATGATGTCCTTCTCCAAGGACCGGTCTCTCCTTGCAACATGACCAAAGTATGTCAGACGAAGCCTCAGAATCCTTGCCTCCACCGGTTTAACCCTCTCTAGGATGAACCTGTTTGTTTTCTTAGCAGTCCACGGTACCCTCAATACTCTTCTCAAGCACCAAAGCTCATAGGAAGCAATTGAAAATACCACGGCTTGGACCAGGCACCCCTTAGCTTTTTAAACTGGTGTACCTGCTCGTTATTATTTTGGAGAGGTTCTTTACGGCAAACTTTCCCAATGCAACACGTCTATTGATCTCTTGGTTGCTTACTGCCACAGACGTTGACTATGGATTCAAGTAAAATTAAATAATTGACAACTTCCAACTTTCTCGATCTATCATAGTTAACCAATGGTAAGGATTTTTTTTCTTATGTGGAGATGTAATCCATATTCAAAGTGGTAGTCTTTGATCTTCTACAGGAAGTGCTTTAAGTCTTCTTTACTTTCTTCAAACAAGTTTGTGTCATCTTCATAATGCAAGTTGTTGATCAGTCTTCCTCCAGTCCTCTTGCCATGTTCTTCTTCAAGTAGTCCCGCCTCTCTAAGTATTGGTGCAGCATGCAGATTGAATAGACATGGAGAAACGATAGAACCCTTACCCACATCTTTCCTGATTTTAAACCATATAATGTTTTTCTGTTGAAAAATCTGCTTCTTGATCTAGGTATACATTTTGCTTGAGAATAATTAAATGTTCTAGGATTCCCATTCTTCTCAATGTTAGCCATAATTTGTTAAGATCCATACAGTCAATAGTCAATAGTATATTGACTTTTGTATAGTCAATAAAATACAAATAAACACCTCCTGGTATTTTCTACTTTCAGTCAAGATCAGTTTGACATCATCAGTGGTGGTATCTCTGGTTCCATGGCCCTTCCTGTATCCAGCCTGAATTTCTGGCATTTCCCTGTCAGTGTGTTTCAGTCATTTAAAAAGTAGTCTTCATCAGGATTTTACATGAATGTGATACTAACATTATCCAATAGTCTTTTCATTCTCTTGCCTGAAAGAAGTGCTACCTGTGACCTGTCTCACATCTTGGAGATTTGTTCAACATTCAGATGAACAGAAATTCTGACCTGATTCAACTCCTTTCTTCTGTGGGGCTGGCAGATAAACTCTTCTGCACCAGACAGCTTGTTTCCTATTTAACATAATGTGCATGCTTATTGTGATATCTGTGTGCTTGTGTGTTTTATAGTTTGCTCTTATGGGTACAGCACTTGTCTGTCAATTTGCTGTACTGTAGTGACTTGTATGTTGTTGTCATGCTGGAAGTTATGTCACTGGTATTCCAAATACCAGCAGAGTCACACATGGTGGACAGGCTAAAGCCTTCCAGACTAAGGAGTAGGACTGGCCTTCTGCTGGTAGAGGAGCTTCTCAGGTTGGAAGGCACCACAGAATGAGGAGAAACAGTTGTAAAAACCCATTAATGATTAGAAAATGGAATATACAAAGCATGAATCTGGGAAAATTGGAAGTCATAAAAAATGAAATTGAATATATTAAGATCAACATTAGTGAGCTGAGATGGACTGGTACTGGCCATTTTCAATCTGACTAACATGATCTATATAAGCCAGGAATGACCAGTTGAAGAGGAGTGGTGTTACATTCACTGCCAAAAAGAACATTCCAGTGCTGTGATAGGGTTGTTGTTGTTGTTATGTGCTGTCGAGTCACTTGCGACTCATAGCGACCCTATGTACAACAGCTCCAAACTCTGCTCTGTCCTATGCCAATCTCATTGCCTCTGACACACTCATCCCGATTGCCCCGGTCACCAAATCAATCCATCTCCCAGAGGGCCTTCCCCTCCTGCGCCTGCCCTCCACTCTCCCAAGCATGATGTCCCTCTCCAAGGACCAGTCTCTCCTTACAACATGACCAAAGTATGTCAGACGAAGCCTCAGAATCCTTGCCTCCAAGAAGCAGCCCGGTTTAACCCTCTCCAGGATGAATCGGTTTGTTCTCTTAGCAGTCCATGGCAACTTCAGCAATCTTCTCCAACACCAAAGCTCAAAAGCATAAGTTCTGATTCTATCCTCCTTGGTCATTGTTCAACTCTCTGATGCATAACAAGTGATTGCAAAGACCATGGTCTGTACCAGACACACCTTAGTCTCCAGAGACACACCATTACTCATGAGTACTTTAGAGAGGTCTCTAACAGCAGACTTTCCCATGGCAATACGTCTTTTAATTTCCTGGCTGCTGGTGCCAAGAGTATCGATTGTGGAGCCAAGCAGACTAAAGCTGTGAACAATCTCAATCTCTTCACCATCCATCCTGATGCTGCCAATTGGTCCAGTGGTGAGAATCTTTGT
>NW_006399778.1:5693866-5694548 GCF_000299155.1 Elephantulus edwardii | reverse complement strand
CTTTTGCATTCCAGTCACCCATTATTATCAATGCATCTTGAGTGCATGTTCGATCGCTCTCCGACTGTAAAAGTTGGTAGGAATCTTCTATTTCCTCTTCTTTGGCTCTGGTTGTTGGTGCATATATCTGAATGATAGTGGTATTCACTGGACTTCCTTGTACGCATATGGATATTATCCTGTCCAGTTAATACAATTATATAGTATCCAAATATATGTACCACTGAGGGAGGTCTGGTGGCCTAGTGGCAAGAAGTTGTGCTGTGATTCCTAAGGCGCATGGTTCAAATCCACCAGATGCTTCGCTCTGTCAGTTGGATCTGATTTGATGGTACACAGCCAGGAAAACAAATGAACAACCAACCAAACAAATGTATGCAACACTAAACCCAGAGATGAAGAAACCGATGGTTTCTACTGACTTTTGTGGTCTGAAATTGATTAGACACTAAGTCAAGGTGCATGAATAATATTGGTGACTGGAATGTCAAAGTTGGAAACAGAGAAGGACTGGTAGTTGGAAAACATGGCCTTTGTGTCTGGAGGCTGGAGATTAATAGAATTTTGTGCAATGAATGCTTTATTCATTAGAAATACTTCTTTTTAAATTTTTTAAAATTAATTTTAATGAAAGTTTACAGAGACTTAGGGTTTCTGTTCATTCATTGTTGCACTTTTCTCC
>NW_006399778.1:5641765-5692446 GCF_000299155.1 Elephantulus edwardii | reverse complement strand
ATATCTCACAGTTGTTTTGATGGAAGAACAAATTTAAGCCTAAAGCTGCAAAACAGAAGGATTCAATGGGTAAAATATTGAATAATAAGAGAAGCATCAAAAAAGGATGGGCGGAATACACATAGACACTGGACCAGAAAGAATCGATTGACATGAAACCATTTCACAAAGCAGCATATGGTCAAGAATCAGTGATACTGGATGAAGAAATTGACAGGCATTGGCGAAAAAGTAAGACCACAAGACTTGATGGAACATCAACTGAGATGTTTTTATTATTTATAAAATTGGATCTGACTGGTACAGGAGGAGATTGCGCCTCCTTCTCTGGCAAGCATCTGGTGGATCTGAACCATGCACCTTTGGGTCTGCAGTGCAGTTTCTTGTCACTAGTCCACGAGAGCTCTCCAACTGAGATGTTTTAAGAAACAGATGCAACCCTGAGTATGCTTGCTAACCTGGGCAAAGAAATTTTGAAGACAGATGCCTAGCCAAGTGACCGGAAAGCATCCATATTTGTTCCTATTCCCAAAAAATGGTGATCTAAGCAAATGCAGGGGAGAAAAGATATGTAAACTAATAGGGAGAGCTTAGACTGCAGCGCGGGTCTGTCTCCTTCCTCTCAGCTAGGCCTTTCTTCACACCCACACTACTGACTATGTACACTTGGGCCTTCAGGAGAAAGAACCAGAGAATGCTCAGACAGTAATGTAGGCATGAGTGAGACTGAACACAGAAGGTGTAGTGGTTAATTGAGAGCTTTTGGTGTTAGAGGGGTCTGATCTGAACCCCAGATTGTCACTAGCTGTAGCACCTGAGCATGTCATTTCACCTCCTCAGAAGCCCACTGTCCTCACCTATAACTTAAGGGCAATGGGGCCTTCTTCATGATGACCCACATGGACACAGCTGGGGAGTAGAGCACTGAGTCAGTTTTACCTTTCGCAGACTTCCTTGGCTGGGTCAGTTGTGCAGTGAGTAACCTGGGCAACTGTATGAGAAGCACTGAGGAGATGAAAATGCCTGCCCTATGCGGCTATGTGGACTAAATGAGATAACGCATGTAACACTTTTGACACAGTGCCAACATGTAGTAAGTGCTGGCTGAGTGCTCTACTGCTCATCGCTATGATGCCATCTCTACAGGCTCAGCCTGGAAGGCTTTGATAATCTGCAGTGAAACACAGCCTGCCCCCAAACCTCACCTTTCCTGGATGGCCTCAGTGCCCTCCCGCCAGGGCTATGCTGGGTGGGTGGGGCATCAGGGCACAGACTGCTTTGCTGTAGACCTCAGCAGACCCCACTGTCAAGTTCATTCATCTCCAAGGTTCTGAAGGTTCTAGGGTCAAGTCCAGCCTTCACTGCTTCTCTGAGACACTGCCTGAGGCTCGTGGAAATCAGAGAAGAACATATTCTGGAATCTAGTGACAGAGGCTCTGGAATCCCTGAAAGAAAGTATCCCCTGAAAGCTCCTTCAGCTTCACCCTCTACACCTCCACTTCCTGGACAAGCCCAAGCAGCCAGCCCGCCAATGCTGGACTGGAGGCCTCAGGGAGAGCCACGTGGTGTGCCAGCCCAGCTCCTGCCAGCTTTCAGGCTGATCTCACAATGCTCTCATTCACCAGGGAGAGGAGCTGGCCAGCCTGAGTCTGCGGGTGATGTCCTAGGCCCCGGGGGGGATGGGGTGAGGGTCAGAAACTGAGGAAGGGGCTACCATGGCTGGGAGGTGTGATGGGTCTCAGCCTCCTCTCTTCCCACTTGACACTGAATTGTCCACCTCAGAACTGGTGCCACGGAAGATTCCCAATGGGAGTGGCAAGTGTGGGGGTACATGGAGGGAAAGAGTTAGTCATGGGACTATGGGGGAGGGGAGGCCAGGGCCTCAGCCCACACTCTCTGGCTGGCCTTGGCAGGCCCATAGCAAGAGGGTGACGTTGTCTTGGTCCCAGAAGCAGCCTTTCCAGTAACAACTGGGCATCCCAGCCAGCATCGTTAGCATCTCTCCACCCTCACCATGCCCACCAATCACTACAGACCTCAGACTCAGGCCTCCGCCATGTCTCAGGGGGACTTACAGTCTCTCCACTGTCCACTGATCATCCCTCTT
The DNA here is from genome assembly GCF_000299155.1 of Elephantulus edwardii. Classification (NCBI taxonomy): domain Eukaryota; kingdom Metazoa; phylum Chordata; class Mammalia; order Macroscelidea; family Macroscelididae; genus Elephantulus; species Elephantulus edwardii. The sequence continues at coordinate 5,690,339 of NW_006399778.1, read as the reverse complement.
TGCTCCCAATGGCCAATTTTAATTCAAGCTGCTCAATTTCAGGACTAAAGTTCGCTACCAGAATAATAAATAATTTATGAAACACCGCATAACATGTGTGCATCTAGAGGACACTATGCTAAGTGATAATATGTCAGTCACAAAAGAACAAATTATGTATAAAACCACTATTATAAAAATTTAAAGAAAGGTATATGCCAGGAATGCATACTATCTCCATACCTTTTCAGTCTATATGTGGAACAGATCGTCTGGGAGGGTGGACTCTGAGAGGAGGAATATGCCATCAGGTTTGGAGGAAGACTCATCAACAAGCTACTTTATGCAGATGACACTTGTTTGCCTAAACTGAGGAAGACCTGAGGCATTTGCGGCAGAAGGTCAAGGACTGCAGCCTTAATTACTAATTGAAGCACAACATCAAGAAAACAAAAAAATTCACACCATTGGGCCGGTTGGCAGCATCGTGATAGACCGTGAAGAGATTGAGATTTTTAACAGCTTCAGTTTGCTTGGTACCAGCAGTCAGGAAATCAGAAGACAAATTGCATTGAGAAAATCTGCTGTCAGGGACTTCTCCAGAGTACTGAAGAGCAACAAGGTCAGTCTGGAGACTAAGGTGCACCTGATTTAGGTCATGGTTTTTGCAATTACTTGATATGTGTCAGAAACCTAGACAATGACAGGAGAGGATAGAAGGAGAATTGATGCCTTTGAGTTGTGCTGTAGTAGAGTAATATACCATGGACTACTAGAAGAACAAACAGATTTGTCTTGGAGAGGGTGAAATCAGGTTGCTCCTTGGAGGCAAGGATTTTGAAGCTTCATCTGACACACTCTGGGCATGTTGCAAAGAGGAACCAGTCCTAGGAGAGGGACATCATGCTTGGAAGGGTAGAGGGACAGCACAAGAGATGAAGATCAGGTTGAGATGGATTGACTCAGTGACTGGAGTAATGGTGGTGGGTGTGTCAGAGACAATGAAGTTGGCTCAAGATAGAGCAGGTTTCAGAGCTGTTGCACATAGAGTCGCTATGAGTCACAAGTGACTCAATGCACATAACAACAACCCACAGGACCATGACTTTAAAGTCCAAACTGCCGTGTTGGTCCATCTAGCACCATTCTTTTTCTTCACAGTTTCTTAAACTCACTTCTGTTTAGTACTATTCATAGTGATCTAGCGCTGGGTTTCTGAGGCTGTAAATCTTTATGAGCAGAGACAGCCTCTCCCCCAACTCCACCCCACCCCCAACCCGAGAGCTACTAGTGGATTCAAAGTGCTAACTTTTTGGCGAGGCAGCCCAGCACATCACGTGCTTCACCACCAGGTTTGTGATCCTGCATTCTGTATATTCCTAGGGAAACCCTTTCCCTCACTAGGGATGGGCATGTGACCCCAGCCTGGTCAGTCAGGATTCTATCCTCTCCCAGACCCTCACAGCTGCCTGAGTGATTGGGTCAGGCATATACACATGACTCAATCTGGTCTACAAGATTCTGTTTCAGGACTTACGTGTAAATGTTTAGAAAGAGGAATCTTTTCTTTCTCCTGGGAGGATGTGACTGTGGAGCTGCCTGCCCCATTTGGAACGGTCCTGCTCCAGGTCTTGGTGGCCTTCTGTGCAGCTGTGACTCACCCAGATGCCACTGGGCTTTTCCGTTTCTTTAGCCAACACATGCTCATTTCATTTAAGCCACTCTGAGTTGGGTTTTCTTTTCAAGATCTGAAAAGAATTGTGACCAAATACACAGACCCTCCTTTTCTCTTGCCTTGTACCAGCTCTGCAGTCCATCTGTTTTTACTGTCCTCGCCCCCACCCCGTGGAACCTGGGGGGTCCCTCTGCTGCTCCTGTGACGTCCATCTCCTGGGGTGTCCACGCCTTCCCTCCTTCTCATTTGCCCAGTTCTTAAAGGTCCAGTTCAAAAGCCTGCTCCTCTGTGGAACAGTGCCCGACTCCTCTCCTAGAAGGTCTTTCTATATTCCTGTCCACACCACTGCAGAGCCGCTGGCCACATCCGAAGGGCTTTTCATTTGTAACCTCCTTGGCCAGCAATGGGGGCTCACAAGGTGCTCAGCGACCTGCCAGCAGACCACCTCAGGTTGGGGTGCAGTGGGATGACGGTGCCCTGTCGCTGGCCCTGCCGCCAGGCTTCACAGAAGCCCATTTATTTCCACTCCTGTGCACATGCAACCTGAAATACACCTTTCTTATCAATATAAAAGTCCCATTCTCCTGTCAAGGAACTTGCTTCCCTTGGTGTATGTGGAGAGGGCTTTTTAGGAGTGGGATGAATTCAAGTTCAAATTCCGTGGTTACTTGGAATCCCCACTCATGGCATGTGGGACAAGTTTTATGGAAAACTTCCCTGGGCCTCAGTTTCCCATGCCATCGAGTCGACTATGGCTCACAGTGGTTGTGAACAATAGCTCTGAACCTGCCCTGTCTTGGTCCAATCTCACGGTCTCTGACACACCTGGCCACATTGCCACAGTCACTATGTCAGTCCATCTTGTCCAGGGTCTTTCTCTCCTGTGCTGACTCTCTGCACTTCCAAGCATGACAGGGCAACCCAATAGGAGTCCTAGGTTGTAATCTTTACAGAGGCAGCTCTGGTGGTCTGGTAAGGAGTTAGGCTGTCAACCCAAAGGCATGTGGTTCAAACCCACCAACTACTCCGAGGGAGAAAGATCAGCACTTTTTCTCTTGTGCAGTTTACTGCCTCTGAAAACCTACTGAAGGGTCTGCTGTGAGTCAGTTCCAACTCAATGGTACTTAAGGACAATCTTTACAGAAGCAAGCTCTTCTCCTGTGGAAAGGCTGATGGTATTGAACTGCCAACCACCAACCTTTCAGTTAGCAGCCACACTTAACCATCATGCCTCCAGGGCTTCTTCTATGAGGTGTAGGTGCTATTATTATGCTCATTTTATCAGAGAGATTATGGAGGCCTCCGTACAGAGAGTTTAAATGTTACCCAAAGTCCAGACTAGAAAGTGACAGGGCGGGCTTGGAGCCTAGGCAGCCAGGCTCCAGAGTGTCTTCTTAGCCCTCCCCTGTCCTGCCTCTTGTAAATGAGGATGAGACTTGTAGTTGAATACAGGTGAATCAGGACTGACCCAGAGCTGACACTTCAGGGGGTTTTCAGAGGCAGTTATTTGCATGGGAGGAGATTGCCCATCTTTCTCCCATGTAGCAGCTGGTGGATTCAAATCATATACCTTTGGGCTAGCAGAGCAATTCCTTACCACGAAGTGACCAGAAGGGAGCTCTGGTGGGTGGCCTAGCGGTAAGAATCAGTGCTGCAATCCCGAAGCTCCATGGTTTGGATCCACCAGCTGCTTTGCTGGAGAAGGATGGAGAATCTCCTTCCATGCAATTAACAGCTCCTGAAAACCCCCCAAAGCGTCAGCTGTGGATTGGTTCCAACCCAATGGTACACAATAACAACAACAAGAAGCCACTAGAGCTCCCTGAGGATGCTTCTTGTTCTTGTTGTCAGGTGCCACTGAGTATGACTCATAGTAATCCTTTGAACAACAGATCTGATCCTTGTCCTATCTTGTGTCAACCTTACAATCTGTCACACTCAAGCCTATTGCAGTAGTCATCTGTGTCAATCCACCTGGTTGAGGGTCTTCCTCTCTTTCACCATCCCCCACCTTTCCAAGCATGATATCCTTCTCTAAGGAATAGGCTTTCCTAGCAACATTTCCAAAGTGTGTGAGACAAAGCTTTGCCATCCTTGACTCCAACGAGCACTTTGGCTGCACTTTCTTCAACACAAATCTGGTTGTTCTATGGCAGTTTGTGGGATTTTTCACTACTCTTCTCCAACATCCAAAGGCATCAGTTCTTCTGTCATTCTTATTTCTGGCCCAGCTCTCAGATGCACAGCAAGTAATTAAAAAAGACCATGGCCTGAATTGGGCACACCTTAGTCCTCAAACTAACATCATTGCTCTGCAGTAATTTAGAGAGGTCCCTGATTGCAGACCTTCCCAGTGCAATATGTCTCCTGATCTTCTGACTGCCAGTACCAAGGGTATAGGGTATTGATTATGGAAAGGCTGCCGGGAGCTAAGAGTTGCTGTTGTCACATTGCGCTCTCAGTGGGTAAAGCTGTCTTGTGCAGAACCCTGGGATTTCTGAGCCCGGCTGGAGAGTGTGGGGTTGTGACTGGCTTGGGACAGTGTCCACTTGGCTCTGGTGATATTAAAGGTCTCTCTCTGCTTGGCAGAAGAACTCTGCTCATAATGCTCATTTGTCTGAATTGTAGTTCAATGACTTTTGCATTCACTGCACGCATTCCCTTGGGCCCAGAGGGGGTGAAAGGGGACAGTATAGGTGGCCAGCCAGGCCAGGGAATGCTGGCTGGGGATGAAGATGCTGGAGGTACAGGATAACAGTGTGGAGAAACTCTAGCTCTGCCACTGCCTAACTGTGGTATCCTGGGCCAAATAAGCTCCTGGGGCCTCAGTTCCTGCATCTGTGAAATGGGAATTCTTAGTAGTCCGTAAGAGTCCTGAGGTGGAATAAACAGCTAATAAATTCAGCTGTTAACTGAGAGACTGCAGATTTGAGTCTACCTGGAGGTACCTTGGAAGAAAGGCTTAGTTACCTGCTCTGAAAAATCAGCCATTAAAAATCCTATGGCGCCCAGTTCTACCCTACCCCTCCTCTCCCACTCCCACTGGAGCCCTTGCTCCATGAGTCCATGTCAACTTAATGGCGACTTGCGGTTGCCTCACTATCTGGCGTTTCTAAAGATGAAGAAAGATGGTCTATTGTGGTACATGTCGTGGTGTCACAGTAGTTATAGGTCAGGAGCCTGGGCAGTATGCTGTTGTGTTATTGTTGTGTACCATCGAGTCGGAACCGACCCATGGATGGCCGTCCAGTAGGTTTTCAGAGGCTAGTTTTCAGAGGTTAGTTAATCACACGGGAGGAGGTTGTCCATCCTTTTCCTGCAGAGCAGCTGATAGCCTCGAACCGCATGCCTTCAGGATTGCAGCACAGCTTCTTGTCACTAGGCCATGTAGTGCTTAATTAATTTACTAGCTAAAATGGTTGTTGATTTGAACCCACCAGCTTCTCTGTGCTATGTGGAAGAAAGAGGCAGTGTCTCCTTCCATACAGGTTTATAGCCTCGGAAACCCTACAGACAGTTTTACTCTGCGCTACAGGGTATTATGCTATGGAATGGACACAATGGCATTGGGTTTGGTTTTGGGTAATTATTAGCCTCCAGGCTGCTTGCTGCTCTGTCCTGGCTCTCTACCTTTTCCTAGCAGGTAACCGAGGCAGGTTTTCCAACCTCTCTGTGCTCAGTTTCTTAATCACAAATAGTGAAACAAAGATAAAAACATTCCGGCTTATGCCTGGCTCACAGAGGTGCTTGCTCCGTAAGTGCTGCTGGTTCTTCGCCAACTCCAGTTGCCAGCCTTCAAGAACTCGCTGCTCCTCTTCAGATCTCAGCTTCTCCCCTTTGGTCAGTGAAGTCTGGATCCTCCCACTGTGTCATTTGCTATTCCTGGCTCTGCCTCACTGAATCGGCCCCCTGGGATATGGGGGAAAGAGGTCAAAATGCCCTTTCCAAGAAAGCAGCCGAGGCAGTCCCCACTGTGTCCCCCCAGCCCATGGCAGGTCCTCAGTGGGTATTTATTGAACTTTTTTTTTCTCCTAAGAGACACCCACTTTGAGCTCATTAAGTGCCTAGCATTCTCCTGGGTGTTTTACACATTTAAATGCATTTATTTAGAGCACTCACAGAGTACTCAGATTTGTCAGTGTTGAGTCCGAACCAATTCCTAGCTGACTTGTTAATGGGTTTTCAGAGGCTATAAATCACACAGATTGCATATCTTTCTCCTGCAGAGCAAGTAGAAGATTCAAACTGCCTGCCTTTGGGTTAGCAGAGCAATTCCTTAACCACTGGGCCACCAGAGCTAGGGCACCATTATTCACAGATGAGGTAACTGAGACAGATAAAGCAATGTGCCCAAGGTCACACAGCCAACAAGTGGTAGACTCAGGATTCAAATCCAGGCTTTCTAATTTCAGGGTTCAGTCTCTCATTTTCTCTCTTCTGCCCAGGAGTTGGGGTTACTGTACACCCACTCACTGGTGCCCATTACTTGCGCCTAGACAGGGAGCCATCCATCATCTGAGTGAGGGGTGGAGACTGGTTACAGGATGTGGGGAGCTGAGCAGTGGATCCAGCCTCCAGAGGATAGCCTGCCAACACCTGCCACTTGCCAAGTCCAAAAACAGCCTGGGCGCAGCTCGTATCCTGCTGTTCTTCCGGAGCCGAGAACAGAACAGGGAAAGGCCAAGAGGCCTGGCTTGCTGGTGACTAATCGGGAGGTGGGGCGAGCAGCCAGGCCAGGAAGGGCAAGGAGTATGTTAACTCCATCCTCCTTTCTTCTGACACTCTCAGGGCGGAGGTTAAGTTGGGCTAAACCCCAGTGCGGGCCTTGGAGCCATAGACCTGAATCCAGTTCACAGAGGCCTGCAAGATGCTCAGAGACCAGTGAGGGCAAGTTAGATTTAAAACCTGTATTACTCTAAGAGGAAGAGGATGTTTGCATGACCAAGCACATTGAGGACCGAGTTGGACATGAGAACCGCTGGCCATGGCCTGGAGGTGGGCAGGAGCAGTCTGGGTAAGAAAGTCTCTGATAAGCAGTGAAGGGTCACTGAGGTCCTTGAGGGAGGAATGAGAGCCAAAAAAGGAAGCCTGAAGAGAGCAGCAGCCAGCTGAGAGTCAGAAGGAAGACTGGCCCACAAGTCCCCCTGAGGGGGAAATACTTGCTGGACCTTTAAGAATAAAGATTTGTGTGTGTGTGTGTGTGTGTGTGTGTGTACCATCAAATCAGATCTGACTGGTACAGGAGGAGATTGTCCCTCCTTCCCCGGCAGAGCATCTGGTGGATTCGAACCGTGAGCCTCTGGGATTGTGGTTGCAGCTCCTTGCCACTAGGCCACCAGAGCTCCCCTAAGAATAAAGATTTTTAAAATTCCAGTTTGAGTTGCTGCGTGGTGACTTGCCCCACTGTCACTGCAAACCTTCCAGACCATCTGTCACACCCGGCCTGGGGCAGTGGCAAGGAGTGGTTTCCTAGGAATGGGGGTTGGGGTGTGAGCAGCAAACTGAAGATCCAAGAGGCATCTTTCTTGGGATGAAGAATTCCACACATGCAGCAGCCCCAAAGGCTGATGGGAGGGGCAGCTCATTATCAAACATTAGAGTCCTGACAACAGACTCAACCCACTACCTGTACAACCCTGTTGTTGTTGTTGTTAAGTGCCCAGAGAGTCACAGGTGAGTCATAGTGACCCTATGAAGGAGAGTCCTTGACGCTTGGGTGCCTTTCATCCTCTCTCCAAGTTCATAGAGTTTCCGGAGGCAAGCTATTATGGAAGTGGACGCCACTCCTCCTTCCACGCTTGTTCAATCGGGGAGCTCCACCCCACTCTCAGTCCATTGGGTAGTAGCCAACCATTAACACATTTGACACATCCGTGTCAAAGTGTTCAGCCTCACAGCAACCACAAGTGACCCTGGGACGGCAACTTGTACACCAGAGCTATACGACCTAGAGGAATGTCTGAACAAAAACAATTAAAGACTGGCCTGAGGGCCACGAACTAAAAGTCACCCACCTTGGTCTTGGTCACATCGTTTTCTCTTCGCTGGGCCAGCTGATCTCTCTCTCTCTCTCTCTCTCTCTCTCTCTCGATGTTATTGCTGTTAAGTGCCGTCGAGTCGCAGGTGACTCATAGCGACCCTATGAAGGAGAGTCCTTGACGCTTGGGTGCCTTTCATCCTCTCTCCAAGTTCATAGGGTTTCTGGAGGCAAGCTATTATGGAAGTGGACGCCACTCCTCCTTCCATGCTTGTACAACCCTACGTGAGTTATATGGGCTTTGGCTTCTCCTTTTGTAAAACGGAAATAGTAACAATAGTGAAGATGATTTTTTTTTCCTTCTTCTGTTTTTATGACAGTGCACCAGACTAGATTCTGACTCCCGTGGCCCCGCCATCAGGTTTCTCAGGTAGTAAATCTTCCTAGTAGGAAACTGCCCATCTTTCTCCCATGCAGGAGCAGGCAGGTTTGAGTTACTAGAGACACACCACCACTTTCCTATGAGAGAAAGATGATCAGTTTCCTATCCTGAAGATTTCCAAACTGGGAAACCCAATGGAGGGTCGCTGTAAGTCAGAATCAACTTGATGCCAGTGCATGTTGGTATGTTAGTGCAAGTAAGTAGTTTTCAATCAGACTATCCTGTTTCCATACCTTTTCAATCTATATGCAGAACAGACCATCCAGGAGGATGGGCTCTATGAGGAGAAATGTGGCATCAGGACTGGAGGAAGATTCACCAACTACCTGCATTATGCAGATGACACAACCCTGATGGCTGAAACTGAGAAGGACCTGAGACATTTGCTGCAGAAGGTCAGGAACTGAAGCCTTCAAAATGGATTGAAGCTCAACATTGAGAAAACAAAGATTGTCACCACTGCGCAGATTGGCAGCATCATGATGGTGAAGAGATTGAGATTATTAAGAGCTTCAGTTTGCTTGACTCCACAATCAATACTCTTGATTGTTACCAGTTGCCAGGAAATCAAAAGACAAATTGCATTTGGAAAATCTGCTTTCAGGGATCTCTCTAGGCTACTAAAGAGCAATGATGTCAGTCTAGAGACTAAGGTGCACCTGATCCAGGCCATAGTCTTCACAATTACCTGCTGAGTCAGAAAGGTGAACAATGACTAGAGATGATAAAAGGAAAATTGACGCCTTTGAGCTGTGGTGCTGAAGAGTAATGAACAAGCAAGTTCGACCTCAGAGGGTAAAACCAGGCTTCTCCTTGGAGGCAAGGATTCTGAGACTTCATCTGACATATTTTGGAAATGTTGCCAGGAGGGACCAGTCCTTGGAGAGGGACATTATGCTTGGAAGGGTGGAGGGACACACAAGAGAGAAAGACCCTGAATGAGATGGATTGACTCAGTGACTGGGGTAATGGAGATGAGTGTGTCAGAGACAGTAAGGCTGGCTCAGGATAGAGCAGGGTTCAGAGCTGTTGTACATACGGTCGCTATGAGTTGCAAGTGACTTGACAGCACATAACAACAACAAAATAACCTTTTAGTGTGGATTGAACCTCAACATAAAGAAAATAGTAGGGATGAGGCCTTACTCTAGAAAGTGAGCTATTAGTTACTATACATATCTTCTTCCTGTTAAGAGAATTAAATGTGTTGTGTGTGGAGATAGGAACATTGCAGGAATTTGTTATTTCACCAACAGAAAGTCAAGGGGCATTTCCACGGGCAGGGTCAAAGTGACTCAAAATTGGCATTGTGACCTAAGAGCTTTTTTCTGCTCTGACTTTCACCACATTGACTTCCTCTTGATGGTAGTTTCAGTAACACCTGAAACTACTGACATCTCCACCCTTGTCCAATAAAAGAAAGGAGCTAACACCAGACAGCGCCAACTATCCTTTCAATCTGATTGGGCAAGTAGAATCATGTGGTTATTTCTGAACCTATAACAACACCAGGTCTACACAAGGACTTGATTGGTTTAGACTCCTTTGTGTCTATCACCTCTGAGATAGGATCCCACTTCCCCAGAAATCAAGGGAATGCTCCCTAGAGGAGGGTTGAGAGAGAAATGCAGGGGCTGTGGACATAATTTTAAAGAACATATAGACCTACGGGCTGGGGAATGCTGGAGTTACACAAGCGATTTCAGGACTGTTCATCCATGGTCAAGAGGTTCCGGATCCAGATGAGGAATTGGTTTATTTGGACTGAGGGCGGAGGTATATTTGTGGGAGGATCCCTGGAGGCTTCTCCAGACCCTGAAATATGAGAACGATTTCTTCAGCCGGAAAAGCCTGGGAAGAGGGTCACCGGTCAAGCAGCAGCGAAGATCTTTGCGCTGCAGGGAGGAGGGTACCAGCCACAAGCCAGGCGAGAGCTGGAGCTTGGGGACAGGGAAGACTGGAAAGTCGGGGAGAGCGAGGACAGGTGCCCTCCGCAACCAGAGCTGGCTCCTCTCCACCTACAATTGTGATATGAAAGGATAATAATAATAAACGCTCTGGGCACTGGCCATATGCCGGGCAGTTGACATGCATTTATTCCTCCTGACAACTCTGAAAGCACTAGTAACTCCCCCATTTTACAGTAGGGAAAAGTGAGACACAGAGACTCTAGATAATTTGCCCAAGGTCTCACAGCTGACAAGGGCAGAGTGGGGCTGTGAATCCGGGCAGTTTGATTCAAAGTTAGCGCGCTCCCCCCATACCCTCTTACCCATCACCTGCTCCCCCCCCCCAACCCTGCACAGAGGAGAGAGATGAAGCGAGGAGAGGGTCAGCAACGTCCCATCAGGCCAGTGTGTCATGCCATGAGTCACTACAGCTGGTGGTGGACCCAGCAGGGAACCGGCATCTGGCAGACAAAGACGGGAAGCTGAGCTTTGTCTCGGGTGGGCTGGAGAGGTGGCCATTGTTTAAGCCTAGCCTCGTCAGACCTGAGAGATGAAGGCAGGGGGGCACTATTGTGCAAAATGAGGGCCCGGAGCCTGGAGGGCTTCACAGGACTGCACTTTCCCAAATTTCCCTTTTCTCATTTAAAATGACAGTAACCCTGTTGTTTCTTATATCATTCTCTTGGGAGGGGGCAGACAGCATGTGGTAAGGAAAGCAGACCTTCATACTATCACATCGCACAAAAAGATTCTTTTTCGTATTAAACCAGAGATCCGGGGTTGAAAATGTTAGCAATGATTGCCTATACAGCTAAACGGTTTGCTCTGCTTTTCTGGTTTTTGTGTTTTTAAAAATGCCCTATGAATGAATACATTGGAATTTTAAGAACCAAAAAAACCCACCCCCCCAAACAACCCCAAACTCCAACAAGAACAGTAAAATTCATTATTAAGAGCTCTCCATGGGATTTATCTACATAAACCTATGAATATATGTATAAAATGTCTTTGGAAGGCAACCCAGGAGAATGATGAATGTGGTGGCCTCAGGGAAAGGAAATGGGGAGGAAGGGGGAAGGGCAGGGGCTGATTTGCTCTCTACATTCTGTGGAATTATTATTATTATTATTAACCATGTGTTTGCATACTCTCTCCAAAAGTAATTTTTAAGTTGAGAAGAAAAAGAACTTTTAAGTTGAGACCCAACCTCTGAACCCTGGAGGTTCACCATCTGGCCACCCTTGGGACTCATCTTTGGAAGAACCTGCTCCCATTCACAATTGTAGGCCTTTGAGAGACATCTCTTTTCGGGACACCCTATATGACTGGAAGGCACTGGAAGACTGAGCAAAGAACTCTGGCACAGGGAGTCTCCCCATCTCCCACCTGAGAGGCCTGCAGGTCAGGAAACAAAACTTAAGAGATCCTCTTCTGGTTTCTTCACTGGCCTCACCCCTCAGTGTTCACATTTATACAAGTTGTTTACTGCCTCCTATATTTGACGTGGAGGAGGGTCCAGGGCTGAGGAAAGAAGTAACTCTTGACTAGTTTCTCACTGCCTCTCTACCCCAAGGGGAGAGGCTACATTTGTTAGCACAGTGTAAGGTCCCCTTAACTAGTCCTGCCCTCCTGTCCAGCTTCATAGTCTCCATCACTGTCTTTACACCACCTGGTCACAGGAAGGGGCCTACTTTCTTTTCCCTCCAGCTTTTGCACAAGCTGCTTCCTCTGCTTAACCAGTCCCTCCCCTCCATCTGCCCAAATAACTCATCTTGCAAGCCTCGACTTAGTTAGTACTTCCTCCAGGAAGCCTTCCATGATCAGTCCTGCCTCTCCTTGATGCCCCCGTGACACCTTGGGCTTCCCTAGTGCAGAATTCTACCTTACCCTGTAAAGTCTGAGTGAATCACCCAGTAGCTCAATGTCACAACTTCCTCATCTGTAAAACAGTGCTTGTTGTTGTTTTGTGTGCTGTTGAGTCGGAATGGACTCATAGCTGAGTGGTTTTCAGAGGCAGTAAATTGCACAGGAAGAGACAGCTCATCCTTCTGCAGAGTAGCTGTGGATTCAAACCATGTGCCTTTGGGATTGCAGTGCAGCTTATTACGACTAGGTCACCAGAGCTCCCTAAAACGGTGCTTAGTTCATCGAATTGTAAAGATTATTTGACTTATTACAGATAAAATCATGCAACTTGACGGCACATAACAACAACAACAGAAAAAAGCTTAAAACTTCACCTACTACACCTTAGCTCTCACTAATGCTTCAATGTTTTTCATGGTATATTTGAACTACCTGTTTGCTAAAAGCTTCTTCAACACTATGGCCAGGTCAGGTCTTCTCATTCCCACATTCCCAACATTTCACTTGGGGCCTGGTACATATTAGACACTCAAAAGATATATGTTGAAAACATGAAAATAAGCAACCCTGTGAAATCAACAAACAATGCTTGAACATTTGCAAAGCATTTCAAGTATCCAGCGCTTACTTGGTGTTAGTCAGTGTACTTCCTATGCATTACTCATTGCTGTGGAGTCAGTTTTAACTCATAACAACTTTCCATCAGGTTTGAAGCTATAAATCACTACCTGCCTCATGGTTCTCCCCAGAGTAGTTGGTGGATTTGAACTGCTGACCTTTCCATTAGTCACACATAGCCCATGATGCCACCAGGAATCCTTCTCATTTAATCCATGTGATAAGTGTTTGAAGCTCAACATTAAGGAAAAAAAATCTCTTCTCATCACTGGGCTGATTGGCAGCATCATGATAGATGGCGAAGAGATTGAGCTTGTTAACAGCTTTAGTTTGCTTGGCTCCACAATCAATACTCTTGGTACCAGCAGCCAGGAAGTTAAAAGACAAATTGCATTGGGAAAATCTGCTGTCAGGGACATCTGCAGAGTACTGAAGAGCAATAATGTCAGCCTGGAGACTAAGGTGTGCCTGATCCAGGACATGGTCTTTGTAATTACTTCCTATACATCAGAAAGCTGGACCATGACTAGGGATGACAGAAAAATTGATGCCTTAAAGCAGTGGTACTGGAGAAGAGTATTGAATATATCATGGACTGCTAAGAGAACAAACAGGTCCATCCTGGATAAGGTGAAACCAAGCTGCTCCTTAGAGGCAAGGATCCTGAAACTTCAGCTGACATACTTTGGGCATGTTGCTAGGAGGAAAGAGTCCTTGGAGAGGGACATTATGCTTGGGATCGTAGAGGGACAGGCCAAGAGTGGAAGACCCTTAATGAGATGGATAGACTCAGTGACTGGGGTAAATGGGGGTAGGTGTGTCAGAGGCAATAACATTGGCTCAGGTTAGAGCAGGGTTCAGAGCTGTTGATGTAGGTTTGCTCTGAATCACAGGTGACTTGATGACACATAATAACAACAACAACAACAACAACAGTATACACACAGTAACTGCAGTAATGGGTTCAAGTGTGTCAGTTGATGAGGATGGCACAGGATAGGACAGGGTTCAAGTCTCTTGTTCATAGGATTGCTCTGAGTCGTACTCAACTCCATGGCACTTAACAACAACAACATCAAACATCACCATTTCACAGATGAATAAACTCCCTGTCTTCTTACTTGATTTTTAACTGTAGCATTTATCATCTCCTGCCATATTATCTAGTTATTTGTCAGTGAAAATACCCATACCCCTATGCTGTTCATGTGACATTTAAGGGGGCCTAAGAGAGTACCTGGTACTTAGTGGTTGCTCAGTCCATATCTGTGTTAGGCATTCCTGGTCCTGGAAAACTTTCCTTAACACTTTTTCACCCAGACTAAGATAGGTGCAGGTGCCCCAGGGTGAGCTTTCAGAACACGGAGGAGGTTCCCCACCCAGAAACCAGCAGCTACCAGGCTTCATTGATAATGCTTCTTTACTCTGTGGTTCTCTGCCCGTCTGCCAACTCTGAAATGGCAGAACCTAAATTTAATGATGATAATAACAAACAGGTATAGAAATCAAAAGATGAATTACATTAAGGAAATTTACTGTCAGCTACCTCTCCAGAGTGCTGAAGAGCAAGGATGTCAGTCTAGAGACTAAAGTGTGCCTGATCCAGACCATGTTCTTCACAATTACTTGCTGTGAGTCAGAGAGTTGGACAATTACCAAGGATGACAAAAGAAGAATTGATGCCTTTGAATTGTGGTGCTGGAAAAGAGTTTTGAACATACCATGGACTGCCAAGAGAACTAACATGTCTGTCCAGGAGAAGGTGAAACCAAGGTGCTCCTTGGAGGCAAGGATTTTGAGACTCCATCTCACATACTTTGGCCATGTAGCCAGGAGGGACCAGTCTTTGGAGATGGATATCATGCTTGGAAGAGTCGAGGGACAGCACAGGAGATGAAGACCCCAGATAAGATGGCCTTACACAATAACTGGGGTAATGTGGGTAGGTGTGTCAGAGACTGTGAGACTGGCTCAGGATAGAGCAGGGTTCAGAGCTATTGTGCATAAAAGGTCGCTATGAGTTGTAGTCAACTCGATGGCACATACAACAACAACAAATCAGCTCTTTATACAAAACATCCCAATGAAAATTGTCATTGACTATGTTCATGGTTCCCACTTTACAAAGTGGGAACTGAAGCTCAAGTAAGTCTTGCTGCTCTGATTTCTTCCAGAGTCTGCCTAACTCATGGGAACCCCATAGACAGGAGGATTGGACTGATATTCAGAAGTAGTTCATTAAATTTTTCATCCTAGTCCATGTTAGCCTGGATGATCCTTTGAAACCTGTTCAACATACAAGCCTCCACTAGCGGTTGTGTGGTGGCTGTACTTGAGGTGCGTTGGACAGGAGTTAAACTCAAGTATCCTACACAGAAGGTGATAATCCTACCAGTGGACCACCAAAAAGCCTGCATTTGGAGTTGAGTGTCCTTAACCACCTCTGAAAAAGTGAGCCATGTACACCACACACTGTATGGACACACTGGACACCTGTTTTCTCAGCAGCACTGACAAGAGCCCGAGAAAAGGTGGTTCCCCAGGTCCTGCTGATTCTTGAGGAGATTTAGGGGATGGTACTGAAGTGCTAGTGATGATGAACTTGGCTGTTAACTGAAAGGTCAATGATTAGAACCCACCAGCTGCTCTGTGAGAATGAGGTATCAGTTTGCTTCCATAAAGATTTATCATCTTGAAGACTTTAAGAGCCTTTGTATCCTGTCTGTCCTGTAGGGTGGCTGTGAGTCAACATTGACTTGGTAACAGTGGGTATGGTTGTGGTTTGGCCTGGATTAAAATCAGAGAGGGAAGGAATCACAGACAGGTTTTTGGAAAGATTAGAGCAGCACTTCTTCCACCTCCACCTTTCATCAAGGGCCCTGGGGGATCAGAATCCCTTGGCTTTTCCACTCTTGAAAGGCGCAGTGGGCGAGCCGTTCCTGCCACACTCCAAGCTGGCCTGTCTGAGAGGCCCACCCTGTCTGCCAGACACGGAGGCCCCAGCGATGATGATCTAACAGGGCTGGATTGTCTCCCTGACTGTGAGCAGAAGGGAAACCAACGAGCCCACAGACGGTCCTTAAAAATGGAGAAATAACAGAATGAGTGCTGGCACCTCGGTCACCCTCAAAGGGAAGAGCTGGGAAATAAAGCCCCTGGATTTCACTGAGGGATTCAGCTACTACTTCCATCGGAACCTCCCCAGTGCTTGTTTTATTTTGAAATAATTTCAAATAAACAGAAATATTTCAAGAATGATGCAAAGAATTTTTAAGTAAGTTTTACCTTCCCCTCCCCATTTTTCAATTCTAACATTTCTTTTATCATTATTTCTATAAGAGCACATACACACACACACACACACACACACACAAAAGCAGTAATAGTGTGTGTGTGTGTGTGTGTGTGTGTGTCTTTGCTATGGAACTCTGGTAGTACAAGAGGTAAACACTTGGCTGCTAATGTCAGGTTGGTAGTTCAAACCCAGCCGGTGGGTCTATGGGAAGAAGACTTCATGATCTACTTCTGTGAAGATTATAACCTTATGGAGCAGTTCTACTATGTCACAGGGGCTCATTATAAAATATCGATTCAAGAGGCACACCCACTCACAAACACAACACACAGCATCCCTGGGTGGTGCAAAGGGTTAGGCAATGGACTACTGGCTGAACAGGTAATAGCTTGAATCCACCCAAAAGTGCCTCAGTTGACAGGCCTGGAAATCTATTTCCAGAAGTTCATACTTCTGAAAACCCAAGAAGCATAGTTGTGCCCTGTACACATGGGGTTACCTAGAGTCAGAATCTGCTACACAGCAGCTAACACCACCACCACACACACACACACACACACACACACACACACACACACACACACGTTGTTTTTCTGAATCATTTGTGATGGTAGATTTCTTGCTCCTTTTCCTCTGACACTTCAGTATGCATTTCCTAAGAACACAAACAGCCTCTTACAACTCCAGAAAATAGTGATTGAACTCAGGAAGTTTAACATCAATGCAATGCTGTTATACAGTGCACCATCCGTATTCTAATTATACCAATTTGTCTAACACTCTCCAGCATTCTTTCTCCTTCTGGAACAGGAGCAAGTCCAAGGTTAAGTATTTAGTTGTCATGTTGCTCTCTGGAGCAGCAATTCTGTCTTTGTCGCTTGTGACATTGAGCTCTTAAAGACTATTATTTCTAGAAGGCTGCTTAGTTTGGGTGTGTCTGATGACTCCTCCCGATTAGGTTCAGGCTGTGTATGCACTTCCAGCTGGAATGTCCACAAAAGTGGCATTGTGTGCTTCTCAGGGCATCACTTCCAGAAATACTACAAGTCTGTCTGCCTTGGAATGGCGGCGTTAACTTTTGTATCAACCTAGTGAAGAGTAATGGAGTCCTGGTAGCATAGTGTGTACCGTATCGGGCTGTTAACCAAAAGGTTGGCAGTTCAAATCCACTGGGCACTCCATGGGAGAAATATGGACAGTCTCCTTTAATAAGAATTTACAGTTACCATGACTGGGGAAATGACTTGATGGCAGTAAATTAGAGTTTGGCTAAGGAGTGGTCTGTTTTTCCCACTGGGCAAGGAATAATTTTTGTCCTTGCAAGTAATAAGCAATTGGCAGGGAGGCACTGGAAGACCACACAGATATCCTGTTCCTGCTGATTTCTTGCAGTGTTGATTTCTGATTAGCAGGAAAAGGTCCCCTTTCAACTTCTTGGTCCTAGCCATACTCTCCCACTGTGGGGACAGGATGGACCTGTCAGCATAACAACGACCAATTCAGGAGAGTTAATTCTGATGCATGGTGCCTCTACTCTGTGCTCCTTGGCATTGTGACTGGATGATGTTTTTAAAACAGATTGCCAGGACTTTCTTCTAAAGTGTCCCTGGGTGGACTTGAACCTCTAACTTTTTGGTTAGCAGTGCCTTAACTGCTTGCATAACCTACAGGCTTAGCATATCAACATTATCTTATGAGATACAATAGATGTTAGCAGGGGAGGGGTTTGTGGAGCCTGTACCCCTCTGTGGAGTTCCACATGGGATCCATAGACTTCAGGAGGGTAATGCCAGGACCGGAAGATTAAGAATACGTTCAGACAGATAAGGAAGAGAACAGTTTAAAAGCAATATACGATTGGGTATTATCATTATGACAAGAGTCCAGAATGAAGGTTGCTTAGTGGAGTGTACTGGGGGGTACGAGGGGGATTGTATACCAGTGAAATAATTTTTCTTTTACTTTTCAAAGAGAAGAGCGACCTTGGGAGGAGGGGTGGACAGGGAGAAAAATGCAACAATGGATGAATAGAAATCCAAAATCTCTGTAAATGTTCATTAAAATTAATACAATAAAATTTAAAAAAAGAATACATTTGGAAGAAAAATGGACTCCTTATGAACGTCTGCTAGAAGTTAAGAGGAGAGTCAAATGCAAAAATAATATAAGCATTGGAGTCCAACCTGGGGATTTGCCTGGGTCTCAAATCAGCTGAGGGAAGGCTGTTTTCCTTCTGTCAGAAACTTGAAGACTCAGTAGGATCTATTGGTGGGTTACACGCAGTGTTTCACATGCAAACTCTGGGATTCCTTACCCAGACACACACACACACACACACACACACACACACACACGGTTGTGCAGCTCCACAAGAAGAGATAAACAACTGACTCCTGTGGGAAGGAAGCGCGCAAAGTCGGCTCCTTCAGGCATCCCCCAGGTCACCAGCGAGTGAGCGAGTGAGGTAGGATGCTAGCGTGTGGGATGCAGCTGGGAAAACATCATCCCTCCCTCCTCCCTTCCCGCTTTGTGGGTGGGTGCTCCTCTAGCGGCTGTGAGAGCTGGCGTATGTGTTTATTCTTCTGCAGTGTGAAGGACATTTCTCAGCTTCAAGTAGTTGATCGCCCCCTCAGCCACCTACCTATGATCTGGAGTGCTAATTGTTCAGACTTCAAAGTACCAAATAAATGGACCTTAAACTTCTCAAGGTGGAAAAGGAATGTCCTCACTCAAGCCTAACCTTTTAACTCTGAAAGGATTGTCAACTTTAGCTTGGGTGTTGCAGCGAAGGAGTTGAGAAGTGGGTCACTCCTGGGACTCTCTCAGAGCAAGAAATGGCTGTCCCTACCCTTTCAGGCAATGAGAAATCAGTAACCAGGAGCTATAGGGGTGAACTGGATAGTGAAGAAAATTGCATCATTCAAAGTCATAGATATAAGTTCAAATTACAGCTCTGCTGTTTACTTAGTGGATGTTTTGTTTGCACAGGTGACTCAATCTTTCTAAGCCTCAATGTCTTTCTCTGCAAAACAGGAGCAATGTTAGTACTCGGTTCTCATACATGGTTGTTGTTGTTAAATGCTGTCGAGTTGTAGGAGACTCATAGTGACCCTATGAATAAAAGTCCTAGAGACTTGCGTGACTTTTGTCCTTTCTCCAGGTTCACAGGGTTTCCAGGCCTGAGGGCCACCCATCTTTGGCTTGGTAGCATCACTTTTGTTCCACTAGGCCAATTGGTCTCTCTCTATGTTGTTAAGTGCCGTTGAGTTGTAGGCAACTCATAGTGACCCTATGAACAAAAGTCCTCGACACTTGTATGACTTTCATCCAGGTTCATAGGGTTTCCCCTCATACATGGTACAGTCATTAAATGGTTTATATACATAATATTGAACATCATTAATATCATATATGCAAGCAAGATTTGGCTGAAAATTATCCAAAAATGACTGGAATAACACATCACAGAGAACTGCCTGGTGTGCAGGCTGGATTTAGAAGAGGTTGTGGTAGTAGGGATATTATAGCTAATGTTAGATGGATCTTGGCTGAAAGCAGAGAGTACCAGAGGAATGCCTATCTGTGTTTCACTGACTATGCAAAGACATTTGACTGTGTGGAGCACAATAAACTGTGGCTAACTCGGAGAAGAATGGGAATCCCAGAACACTTGATTGTGTTTATGTGAAACCTACACTTGGACCAAGAGACAGTCATTAGAACAGAGCAAAGAAACACTGCATGATTTCAAGTTAGAAAGAGTGTATACGGCAGGGATGTGTCCTATCTCCATACCTATTCAACCTATATGAAGAACAGATTATCTGGCAGGCTGGACTCTATGAAGAGGACTGTGGCATCAGGGTTGGAGGAAGACTCATCAACACCCTGCGTTATGCAGATAACACAACCCTGCTTGCTGAAACTGAGGAGGACCTGAGACACTTGCAGCAGAAGGTCAAGGCCTGAAGCCTTCAATATGGATTGGGGCTCAATATCAAGAAAACAAAGAT
The DNA here is from genome assembly GCF_000299155.1 of Elephantulus edwardii. Classification (NCBI taxonomy): domain Eukaryota; kingdom Metazoa; phylum Chordata; class Mammalia; order Macroscelidea; family Macroscelididae; genus Elephantulus; species Elephantulus edwardii. The sequence continues at coordinate 5,670,525 of NW_006399778.1, read as the reverse complement.
TTTCACTACTGGGCTGATTAGCAGCATCATGATGGATGGTGAAGAGATTATTAACACATTTAGTTTGCTTGACTCCACAATCAATACTCTTGGTACCAGCAGCCAGGAAATCAAAAGATGAATTGTATTTGGAAAGTCAGCTGTCAGAGAAATCTCCAGAGTACTGAAGAGCAATGATGTCAGTCTGGAGACTAAGGTGCACCTGATCCAAGGTATAGGCTTCACAATTACATGCTATGCATCAGAAAGCTGGACAATGACTAAGGATGATAGAAGGAGAATTGATGCCTTTGAGCTGTAGTGATAGAGAAGAATACGGAATATGCCATGAGCTGTTAAGAAAACAAACAGGTTCGTTCTGGAAAGGGTGAAACCAGACTGCTCCTTGGAGGCAAGGATTCTGGGGCTTCATCTGACATACTTTGGACATGTTGTAAGGAGGGACACGTCCTTGGAGAGGGACATCATGCTTGGGAGGATGGAGGGACGGTGCAGGAGGAAAGACTCTCAATGAGATGGATTGACTCAGTGACTGGAATAAAGGGGGTGGGTGTGTTGGAGACAGTGAGGTTGGCTCAGGATAGAGCAGGGTTCAGAGCTGTTGCTAAGAGTCACTGATAACTTGACAGCACATAAGAACAACAACAACACACATAACATCCTCACCACTAGACCAGTAAACAATATCATGATAAATGGAGAAAAGATTGACTTTGTTAAGAATTTAATTCTACTTGGATCCATAGTCAATGCCCATGAAAGTAACAGTCAAAAAAAATCAAAGAACATGCTGTAAAGGCCATATCTGCTGCAAAAGAATCTCAAAAGAGCAAGTATGTCACTTTGAGGACTAAGGTGTGTCTGACTGATACCATAGTATTTTTTATGTATTTGAAAATACACCCCATGTGCATTTGAAATTTGGAGAATGAACAAGAAAGACCAAAGAAAAATTACTCAAAATCTCATACTTATTGACCTTGGGTTGAAACCAACTCATAGCTGACACTCTAGCAGGTTTTCAGAGTTATTAATTTTATTTCCAATTTTCCTAGATTACTTGACACCAGAAATCAAGAAATGAAAAGGCATATTGCATTGGGGAAATCGGCTGTCAGGACCTCTCCAAAGTACCAAAGATCAATGACATCAGTTTAAAGATCAAGATGTGCCTAATACAAGCCATGGTCTTTTCAGTTGCTTATTATGTAATTGAATGTTGCACAATGAATAAGGATGACCAAAAAAGCAGCGATGCCTTTGAGTTGTGGTATTGGAGAAGAGTTATCCAATGGACTGCCCAAAAGAGCAAATAATGTCTTGGGGAAAATGCAGCCAGAATGCTTCTTAGAGGCAAAGATGGTGAAACTATGTCCCATATACTTTGACATATTGTTAGAAGAGACCAATCCTTGGAAAGACATGCATGGAAAGGGAGAGGGTCAGCAAAGGAGAGGAAGACCCTCAATGAGATGGATTGACACAGTGACTGCCGCAGTGGGCTTGAGTATACTAGAGACGATGAGGATGGCACCGGATAGGGTAGGCTTCAGATCTGTTATTCCTAGAGTCATTTGAGAGGTAGTAGACTCAACTGCACATAATAATAATAAAGAGAGTGACCATTTTTCTCCAGAGGAGCAGCTGGTGCATTTGAACTGCCTACTTTATTAACAACATTGTTTATTTATGCTGCTGGAAAAGGAGCTATATAAATACTTTATTTAGCCAGTCATTCCATCAGCAAAAAATTTCTGGTTAATGCAAAAATAAGGGAACACTTGTAGCCTAATGAGTAAGGAGTTGCACTGCTAACCTAAAGAAAGATGGTTTGGATCTGAAAATCTATTGGAGGGTCAGTTATTATTTATAGCCTCTGAAAATCTGCCAGAAGGTCAGTGATGAGTCAGTTCCAACTTGATGACAATGAGTTAATGTTTCAGTCTGTTTGTGTGGGTTTTCTTTTTTGTTTGTTTGTTTTGATTTTTTTTTTTATTTGGTGGGGTTTTTTAGAAATATAATTGAATCTTTAAGTCTCATGTGCCAACTTAGTGTTTTCCACCAACTCGGGAGTTAATGTTTTTGTTTTTATTCTTGTCTTTAGGTTGGCAATGCAACTTCCTAGCAACTAGGCCACTATTGTTGTTGTTATGTACCATGAAGTTAGAATCCACCCATAGCTGACCTGCCAGTGGGTTTTCAGAGGCAGTTAATCGCACAGAGGAGGAGATTGCCCATCCTTCTCCTGTGGAGCAGCTGGTGGATTTGAACTACATTCTTTTGGGATTACAGCTCAAATTCCTTATCACTAGGCCACCAGAGCTCCATAATAAATGGTCAGGAAGCTCAATGTAGAAAGTTAAGAAGCATAGTGTGTAGTTGACTAACTTTAGTTCTTTCTGGTAATTATCCCCCCCTTACTCTTTTGAGTTTATGGATAATAAAACTGTGAATGTATTGGATATATTATCTTTTTCTTTTAGGAATGGAACTCTATATTGATTTTGGACTGATTTCTGTGATTCAACTAAAAACCTATTTTATGCTTTCTGTTACTCTTCAAGGAGCACTGGTGGAGAAATGTGTTGTCAATTGGGTGGCTAATTCAAAGCCCAGCAGTTCAAATCTGCCAAGCTCTGGGACAGAGAGAAATGGACAGTTTCTTCCTGTAAAGAATTCTGGTTTGGGGAATGATGGAGGGTCACTGTGGGTGGGAGTTGACCCATGAGCAGTGGCTTTGGTTTCATTTGATTTAATTTGTGTTACTTTTCTGGGTTCCTACTATGCAGAGTAGTGGACAAGGGACACAGAACTGGTGACAAGTGATCTGGGCAAACAAGTCGCCAGGTATTGTCTGGGTCTTTACTTTCTTATCTGCCTTTTCATTGTTCCTTCCACAAGCTAAGCAAGTTCTGCTTCAGGGCCTTTGACCTTTCGGTTTCCACAGCCTAGAGAATTGTGAGAGCATTGTTTACTCAGAGACTATTTCCCCTACTTTAAGCTCTTTACTCCAAAGTCATCATCTCCCTTTCCCCCTTACTTTGCAATATTCTCCCCCTGGGGAAATTACGTGACATATTTACCTGACTATATTTACCTGGGGAATCTGTTCATTGTCTATCTTCACAATTAAAATGTCAGTTTTTTGTCACACTTCTTGTCCTGGACCGAGAATGATAAATAAAATATCAAAACCAAACAAACCCACTGCCGTTAAGTTGAGTTGACTCTGACTCATGGAAATCCTCCGTCAGTTTCCAAGGCTGTAAATCTTTATGAGAAGAGGTTGCCTATCTTCTCCTAAAGAGTGGTTAGTGGATTCGAACACTGACCTTTTGGGTGGCAGTTCAGCATGTGAAGTACTACAACACCAGGGTCCAGCACATAGTTGTTGTTGTGTACCCTTAAGTTGGAACCGACCCATAGCTGATCCTCTGGGGAACTTTCAGAGGCAGTTAATTGCACGGGAGGAGATTGTCCTTCCTTCTCCCTTGGAGCGGTTGGTGGCCTCGAACCATGTGTCTTGAGGATTGCCGTGAGCTTCTTGCCATTAGGCCACCAGTGCTCCCTCAGCACACAGTAGGAACTCAATAATAACCTGCGGTGTGAGTGAATAAAGAGCTCAAGTGAGCATAGTATTGGCTAGTAACTGAAAACAGTAAAAAAAAGAACTGTTCACTTGGGAAGGAGAATGGTAATAATTGGAAACTTAACCCAATACCTTATTTGGATGGCCAGCTTTCCCCGATCTTGACTGGAGCCTGTGCGGGAGGGGGCGGAAGGATTTCCTCTCTGCCAAACTGCAGCGAGCATCTAATGGCCTCTCTGGAGATCCAATCCAATTAAAGGTCTGGCTCCTAGTCAACTCGGGTTCCTTTCCCAGCCAGAGGAGCTTCCAAACAACAAAATGAAACCTGTTACTTCTCCAAGAGGAGACAGTCTTCAGGCGAGCTGGGCAGAGAGGAGTGAGGGTAGGGTTTCTGCTCTCAGGGGAACAGATCTGCATTGCGTCTAAGTGGTTTTCATTCTGTGGGTGTGCGAGCGACTGAGACAGCACCAGGCACAGAGGCTAGGGCACCATCCTTACCCCCAGGGGTAATGCTACCAGTTCCTTGAAGGGAGGCGGCTGGACAGCTGGATGGAAGGGAAAGGTCGTCGCTGTTGTTAGGTGCTATGGAGTGGGCCGTGACTCATGAGTAACAGAGCTGAATACCCTATCCTGTGCCATCCTCATCATCTCTGATATACTTGACAGACACTGTGCCAGTCCACCTCCTTGACAATGTTCTTCTCCGTCACTGACGCTCTACCTTTCTGAGTATGATGTCTTTTTGGAAGGATGGAGTTTCACCATCCTCGCCTTAAAGAGCACGCTGGTTATGACAAGAGTCCAGAATGAAGGTTGCTTAGTGGAGTGTACTGGGGGGAAGAGAGATTGTATACCAATGAAATAATTTTCCTTTTACTTTTCAAAGAGAAGAGCAAACAGGGGGCGGGAGGGGTGGGCAGGGAGAAAAATGCAACAATGAATGTATGGAAATCCAAAATCTCTGTAAACGTTCATTAAAATTAATTAAAAAAAACACCAAGCAAACCTTTAAATGGGGGGGGGGGAAGTGTACTCTTTTAAGGTTCTGGAGGTAGCTCTGCCCTCACTCAGCTACCCGACAAGAGCATGAGTCCCGCCTGAGGTCTCAGCTCCCGATGGGAGAACTGGAAAGCACTGAAACGTCTCTTTCAATTGTGTTTTGTTTTCCTCGTTTCATTTCAATTTATGGAGAGGTAACACATGCACAAAGGAGCCTTGGTGGCATAAAGGTTATGCACTTGGCTCCTTACTCTCCGAAAGGTGGTGCTGGGGATCTGCCCAGATGCATCGTCGGAGAAAGACCTAGCAAGGTCACAGCCCTTCTCTATCGTGTGGCTGCTGTATGAGTCTGACTTCACTATTAGAAGGCTCCTTGAGTTCTGGTTCTGTCTCACAGTAACCTCTTCACCAGGTATCCGAGGACAGGCGGGGACTGCTCATTTTACTCCTGGAGAGTTCTTGGTGGATTTAAAGACAAGAGACACAAAGCCTTTTGGTTAACAGAGAAGCACTCTGGAAGATCTGGTGCCCTAGTGGTAAGAAATTGTGCTGCAATCCCAACTGCAAGCTGTTCAAATCTGCCAGCTGCTCTGAGGGATAATGATGGGCAATTACTTCCCTGGTGATTTACTGCCTCTGAAAACCCTCTGGAGGGTCAGCTGTGAGTGACAGACCATGCCACCAGAGCTCTTTATGGCTTAAGAGGTTAAAAGATGTGTTGCACTGGGGAAGTCTGGTGCCAAGAATCTCTAAAACGCTAAAGAGCAAAAATGTCAGTCTAAAGACTCAGGTGCATCTGACTCAATCTATGGTATCTTAAATTCTTTCTTCTGCATCTGAAAGTTGGACAATGAATAAGGGAGACAGAAGAATGGATGCCTTGGAGTTGTGGTGTTGGAGAAGAGCACTCAATATCCTGCAAGAGAACAAACAAGTCGGTCTTGGAGGAAGTGCATGCACCAAGGTGGTCCTTTAGGGCCAGGATGGTGAAACTCTGTCTCACATATTTTGGACATGTTTGTCAGGAGGGACTAGTCCTTGAGGAAAGACATCATACTTGAAAGGTGGAGGGTCAGAGAAAGAGAGGAAGATCCTTAACAAGATGAATTGACACAGTGACTACAGTATGAACTCAGAGATCATAAGATGGTTCAGGACAGGACAAGGTTCAGGTCTGTTCCTCATAGAGTTGCTATGAGTCAACCTGACAGCAGCCAACAACAACAACAAGAACATTCAAAGACTCCTACTGTTAGTATCATGAATTGAGCTGTGTTCTCCAAAAACACGTGTATATGATGACATGATGGGGAAACTATGTAATCCTCCACAATCCTGATAAACCAAATAGTTGCAGGAGGATTAACAAGGGTGGAATGCAATCCTCCCAAGTCAGCTCACCAAACTAATAGGGTATAAAGGGAATTCCTCTAGGGTGTGACCAGTGATATCTTTTACCTCAGTAGAGATAAAAAAGGGAACTGTGATGGCCTATTGTTCTGGTTGTTATGTGCAGGTGAGTCAAATACTATTCATAACATCCCTATGAACAACAGATCTGAACCCTGCCTATCTTGTGCCATCCTCATCATCTCTGACACAGTTGAGGCTGTTGTTGCAGTCACTGTGTCAAACTATCCCACTGGGATCTTTTCTTTTGTCGATCCTCCACTGTTCCATGCATGATGTCTTTCTCCAAGGAATAGCATCTCCTAGAAACATGTCCAAAGAATGTGAGATGAAGCTTCACTAACCTTGACTCTAAGGAGCATTCTGGCTACACTTTCTCCAAGAAGTATTTGTTTGTTCTTTTGGCAGTCCATAGAATATTCAGTACTCTTCTCAAACACCACAAGTTAAAGGCATAAATTCTGTCATCCTTATTAATTGTCCAGCTCTCAGATGCACAGCAAGTGCTGGAAAAGACCACATAGCCTGAATCAGGCACACCTTAGTCTTCAAACAGACATCATGGCTCCTCAGTAATTTGGAGAAGACCCTTACAACAGACTTACCCAATGTAATTTATGACCTAGTCCTTAGAAAGTTGTATAGCTAACCCAAAGATGGCATCTTGCTGGCAGTTCCAGTTCACCAGTGGTTCCACAGGAAAGATATGGGTAAACTCCATGCCTGCTGCTTATGTTGTTATGTGTCATTGACTCAAAACCGACTCAATGATCATTTTCCAGGGTGTTTTCAGAGGCAGTAAATCACATGGGAGGAGCTTGCCCATCTTTCTTTGCCCTGCTATTTATAGCTTCCCCAAACCATGGGAAAGTCAGCTATGAGCCTGTTCTGACTCAATTCTCTCCACAATGAATTTCGGGTTTTTGAGAGATAAAAGGAGAGGAAATCAAGGTGGAAGAGAGGCACTTAATAACACCAAGAAATATTCACCAAGGAGTGGAGTGCATTGTTTTGGATCCAGGTCCCTACCAGAAGTAGCTCCTTGACAACAGGGAAGAATCACACACATAGTGGTCTACAGGGACTACTGGAACTACAGAGAGTAAAAGAAGCAAGAATTTTCCTCTACAACTGACAAGGGATCAGGAGCCAGGAGCAGGAGAGGGCCTTCTACAGTTGGTATTCTAAACTTGGAATTCCAACCTCCTAAACTGTAAGAGAATAAATTTGTGTTTGTTAAAGCCATTCATTTGTGGTAGCTCTGTTACAGCAGCATTAAATAACTAAGACAAATAGCAATGAAACATCTACCTAGGACAACATTTAAAAGTACAAATTAAACATTGTTAGGTGCCCTCGAATCAACTATGTGTGCCTCATAGCGATCCTGTGACCAACAGATTGAAATCTTGCCCTAACCTGTACCATCTTCACAATCTCTGCTATGTTCAAACCATCATTGCAATCATTATGTCAACCCATCTCCTTGAGGGTCTTTTTCTCTTTCACTGACTCATTATTTCCAGCATCATGTCTTTTTCCAAGGACTGGTCCCTCTTGACAACACGTCCAAAGTATTTGAAATGAAGTTTCACCATCCTTGCCTCTAAGGAGCACCCTGGTTGCACTTCCTCCAAGACATAGTTGTCTGTTCTTCTGGTAGTCCACCAGATTCTTCTCCAACAACTAAATTCAATTCTCTGTCATCCTTATCATTGTCCAACTTTCAGATGTAAAGGAAGTAATTAAAATTACATTGGCTTAGAGCAGGTACATTTTACTCTTTAGACTGACATTCTTACACTTCAGCACTTTAAAGATGTTTTTGACCACATATTTGCCCAATGAAATGCATCTTTTGTTTTCTTGACTGATGTTACCAAGCACTTGGATTTGGGATCCAACTAAAATGAAATTATTGACAACGTCAGTTTTTTCTCCCTCTATCTTGATGCTTTTAATTCCCAGAATGGTATACCATGGGATTATTTGATTTAAACTCGCCAAATCCCGTACATCTCATCTCATCTCATATCAATAATACTTAGAATGTCAATGTTCATGCATTCCATTTAATTTTTCACAACTTCTAGTTTTCCAACATCCATACTTCTTACATTTGACATTCCAACTATTAAAGGATGTTAGCAGCTATGTCTCCTCATTTTGATTGACTTCTGACCTAGGATCTACCTCTAACACTGTAACTATCTGTATTCCTCTCTTGTTCATAGGGCTTTCAGAGGTGTGTTATTTAAGCCTTTAAAAACTGCTATTTCAGAAGTGGACAGCCAGTCCTGCTTCTGTTGTTGTTGTTGTTATGTGCCATCGAGTCATTTGCGACTCATTGTGACCCTATGTACAAGAGCCCTAAATGCCGTTCTATCCTGTGCCAACCTCGTTGTCTCAAACACATTCATCCCCACCACTCCACTCACGGAATTGATCCATCTCATAGAGGGTCTTCCTCTCCTGCACCACCCCTCTACTCTCCCAAACATGAGGTCCCTCTCCAAGGACCAGTCCCCCCTTGCAACATGCCCAAAGTATGTCAGACGAAGCTTCAGGATCCTTGACTCCAAGAAGCATGCTGGCTTCACCCTCTCCAGGACAAACCTGTTTGTTCTCTAGCAGTCCATGGTAAATTCAACACTCTTCTCCAGCACCACAACTCAAAAGCATCAATTCTCTTTCTATCATCCCTATTCACTGTCCAACTGTCCTGCTTCTAGTCTGTCTTAATCTGGGAGTTAACTAAAACCTGTCTACCATGTGTAACCCCTCTGGCATTTGACACACTGATAGCCTAGCTTTCAGCATCATGTCAACCCACAAGTTACCACAGCATAGCAAAATGACAAACAAGTGCTGTGCTAATTATAATAATATAAAGAAGCAGAAATACAGATACCCAAGCTATAAAGTACTTAGTAATATGCAGATCATTCCCCCAATACAACAAACTGACAGATGAGTCTCACAGTTTATAAGGCTTCAAGTTTGAACTTCAGGTCCCCTCTTTCGGGTAAGACTTACTCTCTCTGGCAGTTCTAGGTGGAGGAAAGTCCTTGTCTCTGAGCTGCTGCTCCTGGACTGTCTTCCTATACCTTGATGTCTCTGCTTTGACAGCAAATCTGTCAGAAGAATGTCTATTTATGCTTTATTGACTGTGCAAAGACTTGACTGTGTGGGTCATGACAAATTATGCCTAACACTGAGAAGAATGGGAATCCCAGAACACTTGATTGTGCTCATGAGAATCCTACCTAGACCAAGAGAATGTTGTGTGAACAGAGCAAGAGAACACTACATGGTTTAAGATTAAGAAAGGTGTATGTCAGAGTTTTATCCTTTCCCCATATCTATTCAATCTGTATGCTGAGCAAATTATTTGAGAAGCTGGACTCTATGAAGAAGAATATGCCATCAGGATTGAAGGAAGCATCGATAATTCATCAATAACCTTGATTATGCAGAGGACACAACCTTGCATGCTGAAAATGAAGAGAACTTGAAGCACTTATTGCAGAAGATCAAAGAATACAGGCTTTAATATGGATTGCATCTCAATATCAAGAAAACAAAATTCTCACCACTGGACCAACAGAGACCAGCATTATAGATGGAGAAAAGACTGAAACTGTCAACAACTTCATCTTACTTGGATCCATAATCTTAGTACTGACCCTTAGTATTGGTAGTCAGGAGATCAAGAGATGTATTGCACTGGCAAAGTCTATAGTCAGAGATTTCTCCAAATTATTGAGGAGAAATAAGGTTAGTTTGAAGACCAAGGTAGACTGATTTACACCATGGTCTTGTCAATCACTTGCTGTGTATCTGAGAGCTGGCCAATGAATAAGAATGACAGAAGAATTCATGAATTTGAACTGTGGTATTTGAGAAGAGTACTGAATATCCAATAGACTGCCAAAAGAACAAACAGGTAAGTGTTGGACAAGGTGCTCCTTGGAGATAAAGATGATAAAGCTTTATCTCACATACTTTGGACATGTTAGAAAGGCTGTTCTTTGGAGAGGGCATCATGCTAGGAAAGGTGGAAGGTTGACGAAAGAAAGGAAGACCTTCAACCAGGTGGATCGACGCAATGACCACAGCAATGGACTTGAGTGTGTCAGAGATTAGGAGAATGGCACAGGAGAGGACAGGGTTCAGCTCTGCTATTCATAGGTTTGTTATGAGTCTTTCTTGACTCAATGGCACCTTTCAAAACAATAACATCCTGAAGGTGCCTATTAGTTAAGTTGTCAGGATTTTTGTTTTCTTGATGTTGAGAGTTATCCATATTGAAGGCTGTAATCTTTGATCATCTTAAGTAAGTGCTTCAAACCTTTTGTGTAATGCAGGTTGCTGATGACTCTTTCTCCAGTCCTGATGCCACATTCATCTTCATATAGACCAGTTTCTCAAATTATTTGCTCAGTATACATATTGAGTAGGTATAGAGAAAGGATACAACCCTGACATTATTTTACACTGTGCAATATTATCTTATTCTGTTCATACAACTTCTTTGTCTAGGACTACCATGAGTACAATTAAGTGTTTTGGGATTGCCATTCTTCTCAATGTAAGTTATAGTTTATTATGATCCATTCAATTAAATGGTAATGCTATCCTTCAGTCCATGGCCTCATCTGAATCTAGCTTGAATTTCTGGAAGTCCTCTGTCATTTTTATAAGTAAGATTTTATTTGCCTGTGAAATTAATGATATTATAAGATTGTCCTATGAATCCACTCTAATGGATCACTTTTTTTTGGAATGAGAACAAGTATGAATTTCTTCCAGTCAGTTGAACAGCTAGCAGTCTTCCAAATTTCTGCATCTGCTTGTTAAATCACTTCGATTAGTAGTCTATTATTCCTGGAACCTTATTTTTCCCAGGACCTTCAGTGTGTCTTTGACTTCTTTCTCCATCACCACTGATTCTTGTTCTTATGCTACTTCCTGCAGTGGTTTGGGGTTGGCCAATTTATCCATCTTCTTTTGACGTTTTCTGCATCATTCTATATTTTCTCCATAGAATTCTTCAGTAGTGAAACTTGATGCTTGAATTTACTCTTTTATTCTTTCAGCTTGAGAAATGTCAAGTGAGTTCTTCCCTTTTGATTTTCTACCTCCAGCTCTTTGCATATTTTGTTATAATATTTTGCTTTGTCTTTGCAAGCTGCCCTTTGGAACTTTCTTCCCCCACCTTCTCGCTGTTCAGAATTTTTTCTTTTTGTTTTGGCCTCTCTGTGTTCTGGTACAAGTTTCAGACCTTCTTCTGACATCTATTTTTATCTTTTCTTTCTTTCATTACTGTCTTTAAATGACTTTTTGCTTTCTTCATGGATGATGCCCTTGTTGTTACCTCACAACTTATCTGATCTTCAAATATTAGTGCTCCATTCATCAGATCTTTTCTGCAGTAGTTATTAAATTAAGGTGGTATAAATGCAAAGCTGTATTTGGCACTTGGAATTGTTTTCCATTTTTTTCAATTTCAATTTAAACTAACCGGGTGGCTCCTTGGAGGCAAGGATTCTGAGGCTCCATCTAACATACTTTGGACATGTTGTGAGGAGGGACCGGTCCTTGGAGAGGGACATCATGCTTGGGAGGGTGGAGGGACAGCGCAGGAGAGGAAGGCCCTCTATGAGGTGGTTTGATTCAGTGACTGGGATGATTGGGATGGGAGGTCAGAGACAGTGTGATTGGCACAGGACAGAGTGGAGTTTAGGGCTGTTGTACATAGGGTCGCTATGAGTCGCAAGCGACTCGATGGCACATAACAACAACAACAACAACAATATAAGTAAGTAACTTATAGTCTTTCAACTGTCACCTGCTGGCTTTGTTTTGAATGCTGATTTTGAACTTCTTTTCAGAGAAGTAGTCAGTTTGATTTCTGTGTGTTTCTTCAGGCAGGTTTCAGATATAGAGTAGTTTTGGGCTTGTTTGTTTGTTTTTTTAAGGTATTTTCTATCAATTTAGTAGAGGCCCTATGTACTGACTACCAAATCAACCTGCTAAAGCTTGATGACAATAAGAAGCTGTGGGAATAAGTTGTTGTTGTTGATTGCCGTTGAGTTGAGCGCAACTCATAGTGACTCTATGAACAAAAGACCTAATGCTTTTCCCTAACTATCGTCATTTCTCCAAGTTCATAGAGTTTCCAGAGGCATGTGGTTTAGCAAGTGGATGCCAATCCTGCTTCCAAACCTGTTTTACAACTGGGACCTCCACCAAATGCTGTCCACATTGGGAAACCATTCTGGTATTTGATACCCCAGTGGCACAAGGTTCAGCATCACAGCAACCCAGCTTACTTCATACTGCACATTGACAAAGAATGAGGTACAAAGTGGAAGAGTGTTCCATAGACATAACAGCACTATTTTCACTTAGCAGTGGGTAAGTGTTGTCAAGTCAAATATATCTGAGAGTAACTTTTGCACAAAAGACCTAAACTCTGTTCTATAACTAACATAATTTCTGTACAGAACTCTGGGAGTGGGTAGCCCTCTGCAAAATTAACTAAGAAGGAAAGCCACACAAAGTAGTTGGCTGCAGTTTTGTAGTTGTTAAGGACTATGACAAAGAATCTGAGGCAAGAATGTCACTGAAGAGTATTTCAAATGCAAGAAATTAAACCAATTAAGAACTTGACATATTGGGGGAAAATAAAAAAGATCTTTACAAGGAATAAATAAGAGATTTAATACAATTCTATCAGGCAACCTCCGGCTTAATTCCTCCTGCCAAGGGCATATTTTCCAACTACCAGTTCTTCTTTGTTTCAAACTTTTGCATTCCAGTCATCAATTTTTACTAATACTTCTCAAGTGTATGTTCCAACAATTGTTAGACTGAAGAAGTTGAAAGAAATACTCAATTTCTTCACCTTTGGCTTTCACAGTTGGTGCATAAAGAGAATAGGTAAAAGAGCCAAACAGAAGATTTCAAAGAGCAGCTCAGGAGAACAGAGCAAAGTATTATAATGGAACGGATGTGCAGAGAGCTGGATTTGGAGAATAAAAAGAGAAGAACTCACTCTGCTTTTCTCAAGCTGAAAGAACCAAAAACCACATTTAGGCCTGTGTCGCAATATTGAAAGGTGCTATGGGCAATATATTAAATGAACCAGAAAGCATCAAAGGAAGATGGAGGGAGCATACAGAATCACCGTACCAGAAAGAATTGACTGACACTGAAAAATTTCAGGAAGTACCATATGAACAGGAGCCAGTGATAATGAAGAAGGAAGTAGAAGCTACATTGAAGGCACTGGTAAAAAATAAGGCCCAGGAATTGAAGGGATACCAGTAGACGTGTTTCAATTAACAGATGCAGCCTTGGACATGCTCACCAGTCTATGCCAGAATACGGAGCTGTCCGGCCAACGGATAGGATGAGGTCCATATTTGTTCCCATTCCCAAGAAAAGTGATCCAATTAAATGTAGAAACTATCAAACAATAGCATTAATATCACATACAAACAAAATACTGATGCAGATCATTTAAAAAATTGGCTAGAACAGTACATAGATTGAGAACTGCCAGAAGTTCAAGCAGGATTTAGAAGAGACCATGGCACCAGGGATATCATTGCTGATGTCAGATGGCTCCTGGCTGAAAGTGAGTAATACCAGAAGAATACCTATGTGTGTTTTATTGACTATGCAAAGGCATTTGACTATGTGATCAGAACAAGTTGTGGCTGACATTGAGAAGAATGGGAGTCAAAGAGCACTTAATTGTGCTCATTCAGAACCTATACCTAGACCAGGAATCTGTTGTGGGAACATTGCATGGTTTAAAACTAAGAATAGAGTGTATCAGGGTTTTATTCTCTCTCCACACCTATTCATTCTGTATACTAAGAAAATTCTTTGAGAAGCTGGACTCTGTGAAGAGGAATGTGGCATCAAGATTTGAGGGAAACTCAAGTTTCTCTGAAGGAATTGGCAAAAAACAAGGCTCCAGGAGTTGACAGCATACCAACTGATTTATTTCAACAAACAGATGCTGCCTGGATGTGCTCACTAAGTTGTGCCAGAAAATCTGGAAGACAGCCAGCTGGCCAACTGACTGGAAGAGATCGATATTTGTGTCCATTCCAAAGAAAGGTGACCCAACAGAGTGTGGAAATTATCGAGCAATATCATTGATATCACATGCAAGCAAGATTCTGCTGAAAATTATCAAAAAATGTTTGGAACAATATGTCAACAGAGAACTGCCAGATGTGCAGGCTGGATTTAGAAGAGGTCGTGGTACTAGGGATATTATAGCTAATGTTAGATGGATCTTGGCAGAAAGCAGAGAATACCAAAAGAATGCCAATCTGTGCTTCATTGACTGTGCAAAAGCTTTTGACTGTGTGGATCACAACAAGCTATGGCTGACTCTGAGAAGAATGGGAATCCCAGAACATTTGATTGCGCTAATGCGAAACCTATACTTGGACCAAGAAGCAGTCGTCAGAACAGAACAGGGAAACATTGGGTGGTTCAAAATCAAGAAAGGGGTCCATCAGGAATGTATTTTGTCTTCATACCTTTTCAATCTGTATGCAGAACAGATCATCCAAGACACTGGCTGTATGAGGAGGAATGTGGCATCAGGATTGCTGGAAGAATCATCAAAAACCTGTGTTATGCAGATGACACAACCTTGCTTGCTGAAACTGAGGAAGACCTGAAGCGCTTGCTGCAGAAGGTCAAGGACTGCAGTCTTCAATATGGATTGAAGCGCAACATCAAGAAAACAAAGTTTCTCACCACCGGGCCAATTGGCAGCATCAATATGGATGGTGAAGAGACTGAGGTAGTTAACAGTTTTAGTTTACTTGGTTCCACAGTGAACACTCTTGGTAACAACAGCCAGGATATCAGGAGACAAATTGCATTGGGAAAGTCAGCTGTGAGGGACCTTTCAATAGTACTGAAGAGCAACGTCATCAGGCTGGAGACTAAGGTGCACCTGATTCAGGCTATAGTCTTTGCAATTACGTGCTATGCATTGGAGAGTTGGACAGTGAATAGGGATGATAGAAAGAGAATTGATGCCTTTGAGCTGTGGTGCTGGAGAAGAGTGTTGAATATACCATGGACTGCTAGGAAAACAAACAGGTTTGTCCTAGAGAGGGTGAAGCCAGCATGCTCCTTGGAGTCAAGGATTCTGAAGCTTCGTCTGACATACTTTGGTCATGTTGCAAGGAGGGACTGGTCCTTGGAGAGGGATATCATGTTTAGGAGAGTGGAGAGACGACACAGGAGAGAAAGACCCTCAATGAGATGGATCGATTCTGTGATTGGAGTGGTGCGAATGAGTGTGTTTGAGACGGCAAGGTTGGCATAGGATAGAATGGTGTTTAGGGCTCTTGTACATAGGGTCGCTATGAGTCTCAAGCGACTCAATGGCACATAACAACAACAACAACATCAATAACCTGCATTATGCAGATGGCACACCTTGCTTGCTGAAAATGTGGGGAACCTGAAGCCCTTGTTACAGAAGATCAAGGAATGCAGCCTTTGGTATGGATTGCATCTCAATGTCAAGAAAACAAAGATTCTTGCCACTGGTCTGATAGGCAACGTCATGATAGATGGAGAGAAGATGGAAACTATCAACAACTTCATCTTGCTTGGATCCACAATTAATACCATTGGTACCAACAGTCAGGAAATAAGGAGATGCATTGCACTGGGAAAATCTGTAGTTAGGGACCTCTCCAAATTATTGAGGAATAATGATGTCAGTTTGAGGACCAAGGTGCATCTGATTCAGGTCATAGTCTTTCCAATCACTTGTAATGCATCTGAGAGCTGGACAAAGAATAAGGATTATAGGAAAACAATCGACACTTTTGAGCTGTGGTGTTGTTGGAAAAGAGCACTGAACATCTATTCCCAAGGACAGTGAAAAGAACAAACAGATATGTCTTGGAGAGGGTGCAGCCAGAGTATTCTTTGGAGATTGATGAGGCTTTATCTCACATACTTCAAGCATATTGCTAGGAGGGGCTATTCCTTGAAGAAGGAGATGATGCTGGGAAGGGTAGAGGGTCAGCAAAGGAAAGGAAGACCCTCAACTAGATGGATTGAGATGGTGGCTGCCTCAGTGGGCTCTTGTGTGTCAGGAAATGTGAGAATGGCATAAGGTAGAACATGGTTCAGATCATTTGTTCATAGGGTCACTATGAGTTGTGCTCAACTCAACAGCACCTAACAACAACAGTGTACTTTATTGATGATACATGCCAAGATGGACTTTCTAAGACCATCCTCTTCTTCAGGGAGACTGAAAGGAAACTGTGCCAAGGATGTGAGTTTCTCAATTGTATAGGGGGGATCTAGTTGGGGCATGGGCTTTTCAGCAACTGATGTCTCTCTGTTCTAGTATTAATTGTGGAGGTGGTGGTCCAGGAGGATCTTATTCTTTGGAGGCAATATGAACCATGAGATTGACCACTTTATTACTTTAGCCAAATTAATTGGATAGAATGGTCCTTCAAGGCAATGCCAGCCCCAGCATGAATGGCAGAAAAGTGTGTGTCACCATCAAAGTCACAGGAGACAGACTGGCAGTCAGTTTATCCCAAGATGCATTTTAGGGGCTCTTTTGATGCCTGCTTTACTACCTTCTTAGTGATATAATACTTGGCAGCTTTCTCCGGAAGGCAGGTCAGATTGAGAACAGACACAATGGATTTAGTGATTTGGAATCTGTGCTGGTAAGTTTCAACTTAGGGATGACCTTGCCCATAGGCTTAGCAGCACCAGTAGATTCAGAAATGAAGTTTTGGGCATCATGGCCACCATGTGACAGCTTTCCAAAGAGGCCACTCACAATTTTCTATGTGACAGTGATGGCTTTGACTGTGGTCAGGAGTCCTTCTACAATGCTAAAGTTGTCATGGATGACCTTGATCAGGGGGCCCAAACACTTAGTGGTGCAGGAGGCATTGCTGACAATCTTGGAAGAGTTGTCATATTTCTCATGGTTCATGCCCATCACAAACATGGAACATTAACTGAAGAAGTAGAGAAGATTTCCCATTTGGCATCACTCTTCAAGTGGGCTCTAGCCTTATTCAAGGTTGTGAAGACACCAGTACACCCTACAACATACTCAGGACCAGCATCACATCTTTTGATGTTGGTGGAAACTTGCTCCTGGAAGATAGTGACGGCTTTCCCATTGATGTCAAGTTTTCAATTCTCAACCTGGACAATGTCATTGAACTTCCATGGGCAGAATCATATTGAGACATACAGACCATGTGGGTGAGGTCAATGAATGGGTCCTTGATGGCAAAGCACCCACTTTGTCAGAGTTTAAAAAAGCCCTGGTAACCAGGTGCTTAATGTGGTTAAATCCATTCACTCTGATCTTCATCATCATGTCTCAGAGATGCAGCTGAGGCGGCACATGAGAAAAGATGTTGATGGACAAGGAACAAAGAGCTCCCTATGATTTTTGAAAATATAATGCACAGGCATACAAATGTGATATGCAGATGACACATTGAATTTTAAAATACTATGTTGTTGTTCAAGCTTGGAAGCAGGAGTGGCATCCACCTCCACAATAGCTTGCCTCTGGAAACCCTATGAACCTGGAGAAAGAACAAAAGTTATACAGGAAGTGTCCAGGACTTTGTTCATAGGGTCGCAATGAGTCACCTGCGACTTGACGGCACTTAACAACAACATGTTGTTGTTATTTTCATTGTGCAGAATTCTATCATTCTTTCTCCAGACTCATTTTCGTTACCAAGTCCATGCTTTCCAATTGCTGATCCTTCTTCATTGTCCCCAATTTTTGCATTCCAGTCACCCATTATTATCAAAGTATTGTGGTTGCAAGTTTGATTGATTTTCAACTGTGAAAGTTGGTAGAAGTCATCTACTCCCTCCTTTTTGGCCCTGGTTGTTGGTGCAAATATTTGAATGATAGTAGTATGAACAGGTCTTCCTTGTATGAATATGAGTACTATCCTGTTAGTCACAACATTGTGTTTCAAGATGGATCTAGAAATGTTTTTTTTCACCAAGAAAGTCACCTCATTTTTCCTCACCTTCTCATTTCCACTGTAGTAGATCATACAATTATCTGATTCAAAGAACAAGAACCATATGGTCCTATCAATTGATGTATAGAAGGCCTTTGACAAAATCCAACACCTTTTCCTGCTTAGAAAAATCAACAAAATAGCAATAGAGGGGAATTTCCTCAATATAGTAAAAAGTACATACCCAAAACCAAGAGCCAACATCGTTCTCAATGGAGAGAGAGATTAAAGGCATTCCCTTTGAGAATAGGAACTAGGCAAGGATGCCCACTATCACCTCTCCTATTCAGTATTGTATTAGAAGTCTTAGCGAAAGCAATAAGACAAGAGAAGGAAATAAGAGGTATCCAAATTGGCAAAGAGGAGGTAAAAATCATCTCTATATGCAGATGATATGATAGTATACTTAGAAAACCCTAAAGACTCAGTCAGAAAACAATCGGACATTTTTGACCAATTCAGTAAAGTGGTGTGATGCAAGATAAACATACAAAAATCAATTGGATTTCTCTACAGTGACAAAGAATACAGAAATGGAGCTAAGAAGAACCAATACCCATCACAATAGTTAATCACAAGATTAAATATGTAGGAGTAAATCTAACTAGAAACACAAAAGACCTATTCAAAGAAAATTACAAAACATTGCTGCAAGAAACAAAAAGAGACCTGGACAAATAGAAGAATATACCAATGACAATCTACAAGTTCAATGCAATTCCAATACAAATACCAATTCCATTCTTCAAAGAGATATGATAGTATTTTAAAGCAGTATACATTATTTATCCCTTCTTTCTCGGTCTCCCCCCAACCCCGATGTCAGTCCTGTTAGTCAGTGGCACTATGCAGTATTTGTCCTTTTGCAACTGAGATATTTCACTCAGCATAATGTCCCCCAGGGTCACCCATTTTGATTAATATTGCATGAGCTCCTTGTTTTTCAATGCAGTGTAGTATTCCAATGTATGAAGATACCACAGCTTCTCTATCCATTTGTTTATCAATGGACACTTAGGTTGTTTCAAACTCCTTGCTATCGTGAGAATAGCAATTCATCTATTTTATCTTCTCCTGGTTGTAGATGAATGGAACTTCTAAGAATCAAATCCCTATGCCCATCAAAAAACTTCTCCAACAATATAAAAAGAAGAGCCACACACTGGGGAAAAAAATATTTGGTAGTGACATATCTGATAAGGGACTCATCTAAAATGTATAGAGGATTCCAGCACCTCAGTAAGAAAAAAAGTAAACAACACAATTGCAAAATAGGCACAGGATATGAACAGACACTTCACCAAGGAAGACATCCAGCTGGCCAACAAACACATGAAGAAGTGTTCAAAATCCCTAGCTCTAAGAGAGATGCAAATCAAAACAACTATGAGATATCATCTCACCCCAGTAACAATAGCAAAGTTTAACAGAGCAAATAACAAATGCTGGTGAGGTTTTGGAGAGATTGAAACTCTTATTTACTGCTGGTGGGAGTGTAAAATGGTTCAACCACTATGGAAGGCTCTCTGGCACTTTATCAAACAGTTGGAAATAGAAATACCATTTGACTCAGCAATTGTGTTACTAGGAATTTATCCTAAAGAAACCAGAGCTGTCACCCAAACAGATTTATGCACATCCATGTTATTGTTGTGTTATTCACAATAGCAAAGAGATGGAAACAACTCAAGTGCCCATCAACAAATGCATGGATAGAAAAAGTATGGTATATTCATTCACACAGTGGAATATTATGCAGCACTTTAAAAGGAACTTACAAAATATTACACAATATTGGTGACACTGGCGGACATTATTTTGAGAGAAATATCTCAGTCACAAATTGGCAAATAGTATATAACATCTCTACTATAAAACAGGACTGACATGGAGTTGAGGGGGGAATTAAGAAAAGAGGGGATAAAGAATAAATACTGCATTGGAAAAGATGAAGAAAAGAACTGCTTAAAAGGAATATATAATCAGGCATTATTTGTATGACAACAGTACAGAATAAGAGGTGCATAGTAAAAGTAAACTAGTTGGGGATAGAAAAGGGAGGAAATAATGTGACAATGAATGTTTTGTTGTTGTTGTTTTAAGAAAACTGGGGATGGGGTGTAGAGAGGAAAATGTGCAAAAATGAAGGAATGAAAATCTAACTTTTTTGTAAACTTTTTAAAAAATCACAATAAAAATAATTTTTTTAAAAAACTACATCCTGTTTCCAAACTGAATTGTAATCTGTTAACTTCTCCAGTAAACTTCATCATATTTTAAAAAAATTCTTGATTTTTGTCTTTTTGGTTGTTTTTAATAAATGAAGGAGCTCTGATGGCATAACCTGTAGGGAGTTGCGCTGCTAATCCACAGGTGGCACCTCTCCGGGGCTTCAACTTCTCCAGCGGCTCCTTAGGAGAGAGATGGACAATCTTTTCTCATATACTCCGAAAACCTGATAGAGGGTTGGCTATGAGTTGGTACCAACTCAAGAGCAATGAGTTTGAGTTTTTTAATAAATGAAATATTTTCCCATTACAATAGCTAACTAATGAAGCTTTGCGTATAAGAAAGCACTTATATTTTATGCTGAGTGAACTAACTCAGTCCCACGAGGACAAATATTGCTCCAAGGGGGAAGTGGGTGAGAGTGGAAGTAGAGGGACAAGGATGTGCAGGGAGAGGGGGGATTAATCATGGGGTTGTACAATTTAATGGGTAGGTGGGGGTGAAGAAAATTGGAAAAATCTGTTCTTGAAATAAAAGTATTAGCATTTCGTAAATAAACTAGTATTAAAAATACATTTATTTTGTTTTATTGTTTTTTTTGTATGTACCGTCAAATTAGATCTGACTGGTACAGGAGGAGATTGTCCTTCCTTCTCCAGCAGAGCATCTGGTGGATTTGAACCATGCACTTCTGGGACTGCAGTACAGCTTCTTGCCACTAGGCCACCAGAGCTCACCTAAAAATACATTTTTAAAAAAGAAATTATTTTTGTTTTTATTCATTTACCTATTTTTTTTAAAAAAAATTTTATATTGGTGTGCATACAAAATTTGTATGTGTGTTTCACATTATCTTTCTTTCACATTGTGTTGCATACAATCATTCCTATTCATTGTGTCTTCTAAAAATTAATCACCAATGAACTATCCCCACCATTACCTCATCTTTTAGATGTCAGCCAGATCTTTCCCATTTCCTTTACCCCCTCTCTCCACCCACTAAATTGTATGAACTCAGAAATATTAATTTTATATTCTGCTACTTTTGTAAATTTTATTGTGGTAGTATTTTTCAACAGTGTTTATATGCATATTTTATTGGTAGAAGTATATTTTTTTAGTTTGGTATTGGTTTTCCCCCTTCCCCTCTTGTGATTTAAGAGAAAGTTTATAGAGCAAATTATTTTTCCATTCAATTACTCATGCACATTTTGCATCACAACGTTAATTACCATACCCACAGTGTAATCTTTTCCTGCTTCCTCTTTGTGATTCTTGTTACCATTAATCTTTCTATCCTACCATTTCCTGCTTTCTGAACTTTATCTTTGGGCAAATACTGCCCTTTTGATTTTGTATAATTGATTATTTTAAGGTTTGAGTACCTTTCTGGTTACTGTTTATTTTTTGTTGGTGGTGGTGTGTGCCACTGGGTTAGAACCATCCCAAACAGAAAATTGAATGGGAGGACATTGGTTAGCAGTGGTAGCTGGGCACCATCTAGTTTTTCTGTTCTCAGAATTAAAAGAACAACTATAGTTATAAAACAACTATAAGACATCATCTCACCCTAGTAAGAACAGCAAAATTCAACAGAACTACAAACAACAAATGCTGGCACGGTTGTGGAGAAAATGGAACCCTTATTCACTGTTGGTGGGAGTGTAGAATGTCACTATGGAGGGCAGTATGGCGTTTTCTCAAAAAGTTGCAAATATATATACCATTTGACCCAGCAATTCCACTATTTGGAATATACCCCAAAGAAACCATGACCACGACCCAAACAGATATATGCACACCCATGTTTATCGTGGCTTTGTTTACAATAGCAAGGAGTTGGAAACAACCTAAGAGCCCATCAACAAACAAATGGATGGAGAAGCTGTGGTATATTCACACAATGGAATATTACAATGAATTGAAAAACAAGGAACTCATGCAATATTATTCAAAATGGGTGACCCTGGAGGACATTATGCTTAATGAAATATCTCAGTCACAAAAGGACAAATACTGCATAGTGCCACTGTTGTAAAACAGGGCTGACATAGGGGTTGAGTGGGAGACTGAGAAAGATGGGATAAATAACGTATACTGCACTGAAACAGATGAGAGAACTATTTAAAAAGGATTTATGATTAGGTGTTATCGTCATGACATGAGTCTAGAACGAAGGCTGCATAGTAGAGTGGACTTGCAGGGAGGGATTGTATACTATGAAAGAATTTTTCTTTTACTTTTGAAAGAGAAAAACAAACTGGCGGGGAGGGGTGGCCAGGGAGAAAAGTGTAACAATGAATGAGTGGAAATTTAAAAAAAGATAATTATAGAGATTGAGGTTCATTAGTTCTTTAGACTAATTGTTTATATGCATCTTTGCTTCTCTCCTCTTTGTTCTAAATGGGGAGAGACCAATAGTTGCACTTTAGATGGCTGCAGGTATTGGTGGTAGTTTTTCAGTTATTTTCCTTTGGAACTAATGGTTAGCACAGACAACTCAATAGAACCTGTGTCTATGGTGCTTTATTAATAAATTCTTTTGATGCTAGCAGTGATCCCTAACACTTGTGTAAACTTTCCCCTCCCTCTCTGCCACAAAACATGTATTATTTCCCAACTTGACAGAATAAATGGAGGCTTAGTGAGGTGAACTGATTTGCATAAAATAGTAAGTGGCAGTACTGAGATTTGAACAAAACTTGCTGTACAAAATCTTTACTCTCAGTATAGTGAAGCAAAGAGAGATAGTGTTGGTGGGAGTCAGGTGACATTTTTAGATTCGCACCACTGGAGAAATTCGCAGCATCAGGATGGATGGTGAAGAGGTTGAGATTGTTCACAGCTTTAGTCTGCTTGGCTACACAGTCAACACTCTTGGCACCAGCAGCCAGGAAATTAAAAGACATATTGCCATGGGAAAGTCTGCTGTTAGGGACCTCTCCAAAGTACTGAAGAGCAATGGTGTCACTCTGGAGACTAAGATGCATCTGATACAGGCCATAGTCTTTGCAATAACTTGTTATGTGTCAGAAAGTTGCACAATGACTAGGGAGGATAGAAGGAGAATTGATGCCTTTGAGCTGTGGTGCTGGAGAAGAGTATTGAATGTACCATGGACTGCTAAGGAAACAAACAGATTCATCTTAGAGAGGATTAAACCAGGCTGCTTCTTGGAGGCAAGGATTCTGAGGCTTCGTCTGACATACTTCGGACATGTTGTAAGGAGGTCCTTGGAGAGGGACATCATGCTTGGGAGGGTGGAGGGACAGTGGCAGGAGGGGAAGGCCCTCTATGAGGTGGATTGATTCAGTGACTGGGATAATCGGAATGGGAGTGTCGGAGGCAGTGTGATTGGCACAGGACAAAGCGGGGTTTAGGGCTGTTGTACATAGGGTCACTATAAGTTGCAAGTGACTCGATGGCACATAACAATAACAACACTATGGCAAAAACTTTATTATATCAGAATCCACAGACTCTTTGAGACTGGCATTATCAGCAGGTGACAGGTCAGGCGAGGGTAATGAGAATAAGAGATCTGGGTTTGATAATGAGCTTTCCTATTTACCACCTGTGTGATCTTAAGCAAACTGCTTAACTTCTCTGGGCCTCAACTTTCTTTCCAGTATTCCTGTTACCTTTAATGATCTTTTCAACAACTTCATTGCCTGTCTACCAGGGCTTGTGTCCAGGGAACACTGGAGTCTCGAACTTGGAGCATCCACAGACTGAACTCGGTTCCTAAAGCCTAGAAAAGCTGAATTAAAATGTATTTCCACCTCCTCGATTTGTTAAGTGATTGCTTACTGCCACTTCCAAGTTTAAATTTAGATCCAGGGGTTGTACAAAGAGGCTGGAAAGGTTGATGCTTCTATATGACATGGCATTCAGGATAAACTTCAGTCAAAGTTGTGGGTCAGTCAGCAGGCTTTGTAGGCCCCAATTTACATCTTGTGGATACAGTTGAAGGTCAAAGCTGAGCTAGGATTTTTCCTTGACTGAGTTGACAGGCATTGCTGGAGATTAATTGAATACCTGTTAAATGATAAGTAGAGCAAGGGAAGCAAATGACAATGAGACTTGGAAGCTGGGTGATTAAATACAATGGTTGAAACTTTCTTTTACTTACTGTTTAACTCAATCCGGTTTGATTGAATTTCTATCATGAGCAAGGTACTAAGGCGTGTTGTTATTGTTAGTTGCCATGGAGTGATCTGTGACTCACAGTGACCTCATGTACAACAGAACGGAATGTTGCTGGGTCCTTGGACACCTTCGTGATTGTTGGTATGTTTGAGTCCATTGTTTTGGCTATTGGGTCAGTTAATCTCATTGAAGACTTCCCTGACCCTCTATTTTACCAAATATGATTCTCTTCGCTAGTCTTTCCTGGTGATGTGTAAGTTAGGCATGTCAGTGTTAGGTGCCATGGAGTCAGCTCTGACTCAGTAACCATATACCCAGTAGAATGAAACCCTGCCCTGTCCTGTGTCACAGGGGAGCGTATACAATAACTAATGTTTATTGAGCACTTAATTTATCAAGCACTGTGTTAAGTGCTTTCAATTTATTAACTTGTTTAACCTCCAGAGTAACCCTATGAAGTAAGTATTATAATCTTTTCTTTTTTAAAATGATCATTATTTTACATAAGGAAACAGAGACAGGGTAACTTGCTTAAAAGCACATAGTTGGGAAGTTAAGCATGTTGTTCTCGTAAGGATATAGTTTTTTGCCCTCAAGAATCTCAAGTAAGAAAGACATTCATTTAAATATTAACAATATCTAACATTTGGACATAATTATTGTTAAATATTTTATGTGGTCATTTATTCTTCGCAATGACTTTAGGAGTTAGGTTCTACTATGATCATTGTTGTAGAGATGAGGAAAGTTATGCAGGTTAAGTAACTTGTCTAAACGGGGATTTGAACTTGGGCAGTTTGCTAGGGAAACCCACCTTGGGAACTGCAACTTCACCTTGACTTTGCAAGTGGAGCTCAGATCAATGCTGTTAAATCCACAGGAAGGAAAGATGCACTGATCTGCATGAGGCTAGGAAGTTTCTTGGAGTAGAGGAAGGTGTGAATTAGGTCCTGAGGGATAAAGTAAGAGCCTCCATTTTCCCAACTACTTATGTGTTCCACCATCTCCCCAGCTGGCTACCATTGCTGACCAGTGTAAAAGGGATCACAGTAGATTCTGGGTAGTTGTTTGTTGTTGTTATATGCTGTTGAGTTGCTTGCCACTCATAGCAACCCTATGTACAAAAGCCCTAAACTCTGCTCTGTCCTGTGCCAACTTTACTGTCTCTGACACAACTACCCTCATCACCTCAGTCACTCAATTAATTCACCTCATTGATGGTCTTCCTCTCTTTCTCTGTCCTTCCATCTTTCCAAGCATGGTATCTCTCTCCAAGGACTGGTCCCTCTTTGCAATATATCCAAAGTATGTCAGACAAATCCTCAGCATCCTTGCCTCCAAGGAGCAGCCTGGTTTCATCCTCTCTTGGACAAACCTGTTCCTTTTCTTAGCAGTTCATGGTATATTCAACACTCTTTCTCCAGCACCACAGCTCAAAGGCATCAATCCTCTTTCTGTAATCCCTAGTCATTGTCTAGCTCTCTGATGCATAGCAAGCAATTGCAAAGACTATGGCCTGGATCAGGTGCACCTTGGTCTCCAGACTGGCATCCTTGCTCGTCAGCACTCTGGAGAGATCCCTGACAGCCAACTTTCTCAAAGCATTTCATCTCTTGATTTCCTAGTTCCAAGAGTGCTCATCCTGGGTAGAGTACAGGGAAAGGGGAAGAAACTCAAAATCATAAAAAAGGCTCAGGCTTACCAGTAGGATAGAGACAATGGCTCTTAATCACCATTGGAACCTAGAACAAAACACTCCATGGCTCAGCTTCCAGCTAACAACAGAGAGGCCCGTAAGGTAATCAACAACACCAGGGAGGCACTCACTCTTTAGAAAGACCAACCATATAAGGTAAAAAAAACACCATCTGACCAAGACAAAGCCCTGAAGGCAGAAAGGGGTGGAGTAGAAGGATTTGTGCAAAAGAGAATCACAGAGAAGAAGCAGGAAGGGTATAATTACATAGTAGGTATTGTAATTCATGCTTTAAACACGTGTATGAATAATTGAATGAAAAACCAATTTGCTTTGTAAACATTAACTTAAATCAGAATAATAAAGTAAGAAGTTTTAAAAAATTATTAATCTTCTCTGACCCATAGTTTCTTTATTTGTAAAATGGGCACAATGAAACTATGTCTTATAAGCGCCATGAGGCATAGAGGTGACTGAATACAGAGCTCGTCAGGTGCTTGGCTGGCAGCACAGGTGCTGAGTGATGGATCAGGACTATGGACAGATGGGTGTAGTATCAACAGCGGGTGCCTGTGGAGCAGTTCTACTGTGAAACACATTGAGTTGATCCCATAGAGGGTCACCATGAGTCAGAATACACTCTGCGGTATGCAGGTGCCATGTGCCAGGTACCATTCTACACACTTAATATATTGTTACATCCATTTTATTGAAGAAGAGAAATTGAAGCACAGAAGGGTAAAATTGCCCCAAACTAGGAAATGACAAAGGCAAGATTGGCACCCAATCCTTCAACTGGGCTTGTAGTATGGCCTCAGAGTCCCTGTGCACAGCACCTCCTCTCTCAGACTGACTGAAATTGAACAAAGTCAAGTTGAGATAGTCAGTGGACAGTGCCACAGTTAGAGGCAACAGGAGAGAAGTGTGGGTAAGGGGAGGCTTTCTGGAGGTGTTGTGTCATTTTTGGAGGGGGGAATCCTGACCCCTTTTCAGTCTCTCTCTCTCTCTCTCTCACACACACACACACACACACACACACACTATGATCCTTTGCAGAACATGCTATGTGGTGTACACAACCACTGTGTAAACACTACACAGTACACAGTATTTTCTCTGTAGGGTTGTTGGTGTTGTTAGCTGCCTGCGGGTCAGTTCTGACACATGACAATCCCATGCGTTCTGAGTAGAATGATTCCGTAGAGTTTTCAAGGCTGTGATATTTCTGAATCAGATCACTAGGCCTGTCTCTTGAGGTGCCTCAGAGTGGGTTTGAATCTTCAAACTTTAGCTAGTATTTGAAGGTTTAGTAACCATTTGTGTCATCTCAGGGATTACCCACTACGAGAAGACATCCCATAGGCAAATAAATAGGTAAAATAATTTTCAGATGGTGCCATCAGTTGAACTGTATTCCTCCCAAACGTGTGTCAACTTGGCTAGGGCATAATTTTCAGTGGTTTGAAAATCATGTAATGATGTAATGTGCAATTATGTAATGATGTAATCAAGCCCAGGATGGGATTGGATGTGATTAACCAAGCAGTTGAAGGGAGATTGGTTGTTCTTGCTAGGTGCAGTTTAGCCCACTACAACTGTCATTGTGACCCTGTGAAAAATTGCACATTTTTTTGTGAAAATTGTGAAAGTTTGCACCATCTTCATAACTTCTGTGGTGGTGGTTGTTGTTGTTATGTGCCATCGAGTTGCTTGCGACTCATAGCGACCCTCTGTACAACAACCCTGAACTCTGCTCTGTCTTGTGTCAATCACACCGTCTCCGATACACCCATCAAGATTACCCCAGTCACTGAATCAATCCACCTCATAGAGGGCCCTCCCCTCCTGCGCTGTCCCTCCACCCTCCCAAGCATGATGTCCCTCTCCAAGGACCCGCCTCTCCTTACAACATGTCCAAAGTGTGTTAGAGGAA
Organism: Elephantulus edwardii; assembly: GCF_000299155.1. Classification (NCBI taxonomy): domain Eukaryota; kingdom Metazoa; phylum Chordata; class Mammalia; order Macroscelidea; family Macroscelididae; genus Elephantulus; species Elephantulus edwardii. Next base: position 5,642,431 of record NW_006399778.1, on the reverse strand, counting down.
GCCTCAGAATCCTTGCCTCCAAGGAGCCGCCCCGTTTAACCCTTTCCAGGATGAATCTGTTTGCTTTCCTAGCAGTTCATGGTATATTCAATACTCTTCTCCAGCACCACAACTCAAAGGCATCAATTCTCCTTCTATCCTTCTTAGTCACTGTCCAACTCTCTGATGCATAACAAAGTGATAGCAAAGACCATGGCCTGTATCAGATACACCTTAGTCTCCAGAGTGACACCATTGCTCTTCAGTACTTTGGAGAGGTCTCAAGCTTATTATTGCAGTCATTATTGTCAATCTGTCTTCTTAAGGGTCATCCTCTCTTTTGTTGTCCTTCTACTTTCCCAACATAATGTCTTTTTCCAAGGACTCCTGGTCCCTCCTCACATGTCTAAAGAATGTGAGATGAAGTTTCACCATCCTTGCCTCTAAGGAGCAATCTGGTTGTACTTCCTCCAAGACAGACTTGTTTGTTCTTTCATAAGTACTTAAGATATTCAATATTTTCTGCCAATATCACAAGGCAAAGACGTCAGTTCTTCTTTGATCTTCCTTATTCATTGTCCAACTTTCAGATGTATATGAAGCAATTGAAAATACCATGGTGTGAACCAAGAATGCCTTAATCAGACATCTTTGTTCGTTAGCATTTAGGAGGGGTCTTTTTTTTTT
>NW_006399778.1:5617861-5640290 GCF_000299155.1 Elephantulus edwardii | reverse complement strand
TTGGTAATTTAGATCTTTTCTCCCTCTATCATGATGTTGCCTATTGGTCCAGAGGTGAGGACTTTTGTTTTCTTGATGTTGACGTGTAATCCATGTTAAAGTCTTTGATCTTCTTCAGTAAGTACTTTAAGTTTTCTTCACTTTCTGCAAACAATGTTGTGGCATTTTCATAATGCAAGTTGTTAGTGAGTTTTTATCCAGTCTTGATTCTACATTCTTCTTGTCAAATTATTTACCCTACAGATTGAATAAACATGGAGAAAAGAAACCGTGCTGACACACACCTTTCCTGATTTTGAACTATACCGTGCTCCCTTGTTCAGATAATTGCTTCTTAGTCAATGAATAGGTACCACGTGAATACAATTAAGTGTTCTAGAATTCTCAAATTATCATTCTTCTCAGTGTTAACTAATTTGTTATGACCCACACAGACAACTTTCTTTGCATAATCAACAAGACACAAGTAAACGTCTTTGTGGTATTATCTGCTTTTAGCCAAGTGCCATCTGACATCTGCAATGATATTCCTTGTTCCATAGCCGATTCTGAATCCAGCTGGATTTGTCTGTTAATTTAACATAGTGTGGTGATTTGTGTGTTGCTGTATTGCTAGAAGTTATGCCACAAGTATTTAAAATATACCAGCAGAGTCACTTATGGTGGATAGGATTCAGTGGCACAGTGACCTCTCCAGAGTACTGTAAAGCAATGATGTCAGTCTAGAGACGAAGGTGTAACTGATCCAGGCCATGGTCTTTGCAGTTACTTTCTACACTACAGAGAGCTTACCAATAACTAAAGATGTGATAAGAAGTGTCAATGTCTTCAAGTTGTGGTGTACTTTAGAAGAGTCTTGAACATACCATGGATCACCAAGAAAACAAATAGGTCTGTCTTAGAGAGAGTGAAACCAAGTTTCTCCTTAGAGGCTAAGATTGCGAATCTCCATCTCACATACTTTGGGCATGTGACCAAGAGGGACTTGTCATTGGAGAAGGACATCATGCTTGAAAGGGTGGAGGGACAGTGCAGGAGAAGAAGACTCTCAATGAGATGGATTGATACTATAACTGGGGCAATGGTGGTTGGTGTGTCAGAATCAGACTGCCTCAGAAAGGGCAGGCTTCAGAGCTGCTGTACATAGGGGTCACAGGCTACTTGATGGCTCATAACAACAACATAATGACAAGGATGGAGTAAGCTTTCATTCAATAAAGGAGCTTCTTTTTCTGATGTGGCAAGATTAAAATAAGGAGAAACAACTGCAAATGCTTATGAATAATTGGAAGATGGAATATATGAAGTATGAATGTAAGAAAATTGGAATTTGTCAACAGTGAAATGAAACACATGAATATTGACAATCCTGGGCATTAGTGAGTTTAGATGGACTGGTATTGGTCATTTTGAAGCAGACAATCATGTGTTCTACTATGCCAAGAATGGTACGTTAAAGAGAAATGGTGTGGCACTCATTCTCATTGAATGAACAAGATACTCATTGAAGTACAAAACTGTGAATGGTAGAATACTGTCCATATGCATACAAGGAAGATCTGTTAATACAATTATTATTCAAATATATACACCCACAACTAAAGCCAATAGTGAAGATTTCTATCTATTTTTTGTAGTCTGAAATTGCTCAAACATGTAATTGACATGCATTAGTAATAATTAGTGACAGGAATGAAAAAGTTGGAAACGAAGAAGGAGGAATAGTAGTTGGAAAATATGGTTTTAGTGACAGAAATGAGGCTGAAGATTGCGTGATAGACTTCTGAAAAATAGATCATTTTTTTCATTGCAATACCATTTTTTTTACACTAACAAAAATGACAACTAAACATATGGACCTCACCTGATAGAATATACAGGAATTACATTGCCTACGTTTGTAGAAGGAGACAGTGGAGAAGTGCAAAATCAGCAGTCAAAGCAAGGCCAGGGGCTGACTGTGGAACAGATCATCAACTGCTCAGATGCACGTTCAAATTAGAGCTGAAGGAAATGAAGTCCAACAGAACCAAAGCACAATCATGAGTTTATCAAAACTGAATTTAAAAACCACATCAAGAATATATTTGATGCAATGAACACTAAGGACCAAAGACCAAATAAGTTGTAGGATGACATCAAGAACATTATTATGAAGAAAACAAAACGTCCTTTTAAAGACAGAAACAACCACAGTGAATGTCAGAAGAGACTGAAAATTGCATTAGAATATTGAGAGTACAAATCAAAGGAAAGAAATGCTGAAGTAAAAGAGATGAATAGAAGACTTCAAAGGACAGCTCTAGAAGACAAAGTGTTATATAGAAATGTGCAAAGAACTGGAGTTAGAAAGACAAAAGGAAAGACCATGTTTGACAATTCTCAAGCAGAAAGAACTTAAGAACAAATTCAAGCCTCAAGTTGCTGTACTGACAAATTTCAATGTGCAAAATCTTGAATTATGTAGAAAGTATCAAAAGAAGATAGTTGCCTTCCTATGAAGATGGCTCAAAAGTGAAAAAGGAAGCCACTGTCCCTACCAAAACTGAGCCAAAGCAAAGGCGTTAAAGGCCAAGAAGTCAGTCCTGAAGGGCATCTACAGCTAAAAATAAGAAGATCCACACGTCACCCAACTCCCAGCGGGCTAAGACACTGAGATTCTGGAGGCAGCCCAAATACCCCCAGAAGAGTACTCCCAGGAGAAACAAGCTTGACCATTATGCCATCATCAAATTTCCCCTGACAACTGAGTCAGTCATGAAGAAGATAGAAGATAACAACACACTTGTGTTTGTTGTGGATGTCAAGACCAACAAGCACCAAATCAAAGAAGCTGGAAAGAAGCTCTATGACATGATGTGGCCAAGATCAACACTTTGATTGGGCCTGATGGAGAGAAGGCCTATGTTTGACTTGCTCCTGACTATGATGCTTTGGATGTTGCCAACAAAATTGGGATCCTCTAAACTGAGTCCAGCTGGATAATTATATATACAAATTTTTCCCACCATAAACAAAACAAAAAAAGAAGATAGTCACTGTACCAAAAAGAATTGGTCAACATGAAACCATTTCAGGAAGTAATGTATGATCAAGGACCAATGATCATGATGGAAAAAATTGAAGTTACACTGAGGGCATTGATAAAAAAAGTGATAAGGCCCCAGGAATTGATGAAGTATCAATTGATATATTTCAACAAACAGATGCAGCCCTGCATGTGCTCACTAATATATTCCAAGAAATTTGGAAGACAGTTACCTGACCATCTGACTGGAAGACATCCATATTTATTCCCATTCCAAAAAAAGGTGATCCAACAGAGTGTGGAAATTATGGAACAGTATCATTAATAACATATGCAAGTAAAAATCCTGCTGAAGATTATTTTAAAAAGGCTGTAACAGTACATTGACAGGGAATTAGCGTGAAGTGCAGTATATTAACTCATATCACAGCCTTGGGATGTGGTTCGCATCAACTTCTTTTTATTTCACAAGAGATAAAAAGAGAAGAGAACAGAGAGGTAAAACTCCTTTCCAGGAAAGAAGAGCCAGGAAGAGAGCATATTTTTTTGATCTGTGATCCCTACACTAATCACTTTCTAGACTTCGGGGAAGAATGATCTAAACATCTAATCTTCAAGGAATACTTGGCTCACAGATACTGAAAGGAGATAAAGACCTTCCTCCAGAGCTGACACAGAGAGAAAGCCTTCCTCTAGAGCTGGTCCTCTGAATGCTGCCTACTTCCAGCCTTCTAGACTATAAGAGCATTACATTTTTGTTTGGTAAAGCCATCCCCTTGAGTTTCTGTTATAGTAACTCTAGATATCTATGACAGTGGTAAGTGTTATGGAGAGTGGAGTAAGAGAGAGTAATACTGAATGAGGTAGTATTTGGAAGAGATTTCCCTGAAAAGGTGACATTTGATCAGAGACCTGAATGAAGTGAAAGAGTCAGAGTTGCAGAAGTGCTGGGAGAAACAAATTCTAGACAGGGAGAAGATTAAGTGCAAAGGCCCTGAGTGTCCTTCATGTGTTCAAGGAACAGTGAAATGGAACAAAAAAGGAGAGAAGTTGGAGATAAAGTGGAGTGAGTGTGAAAGAGGGGGTAGGGGGAGGGGAGAAAGAGGGATTGAGAGAGATTGTTCAAGTTCAAAAAGGAGACTTTTAACATACGTTGTATTTGTGGGTCCTCCCCCTATATTTCCTCTTTCTCTATTTCCTCTGACCAGTCCTATTCATCCAAGTAAGCCACTTGAGGTGTAAATATTTGGGAAACCAAAGATGTAAGTGATTGTGACCAGAGACAGAGGGGGAATCCCTGAGGTTTTCGCTGCCTCAGGGCTCTTCAGAAGGGAGTGCTTCTCACTTTCTCTCACTTGATGCTGGTTAATGAGGCCTAGTCTCTACTTCCTTCTTTCGTCAAGTCATCTCCACACCTGCCACTGCGACCCAGAGTGAGACCTATTAACTACAGGGACTATTTGCTGACTCAAATGGAATTTGATTGTACATCTCAGAAAACAGAACTCCCCATTCTCAAGTGTTTTTTTGCTTCAGAACCAGGCTGGGGCTTTCTTTGAAGTGTCATTTGATCATTTTTTGGGCTTGGATCAGATCTGAACTGGCTTCTATTTTTGTTTCTTTTCATTTGGATAGGGGATGAACCTGAGGGGCATTGGTTCAGTTAATGATTTAGTGAAAAATTAACACTGGGTCTCAGAGTCCAGCCAGTTCAGTTTGCTTTGGGTTCATATTTCTAAGGCACAGTCTGGTGGACTTTATTTCTTCTCAGTAAACAAGCTGGTCACTGAGCAAGTTGAATATGATGCCATTTTGGAGTCCAAGGGTGAATAGAGAGGGATAGTAGATAGGATAATGCAGAGAGAACAGCAACTATTGGGTTCACACCGTCAGGCAAGTTCTAGTAATTAGTCTCACCTACTTGTAGACATGGCTTCTTAGAGTACTGTGTGGAAAGCTGCATTGAAAACACTGGCAAAAAATAAGGCCCCAGGAATTGATATGATAAGAACTGATATGTTTCAACTAACAGATGCATCTCTGAATGTGCTCACCAGTCCGTGCCAGAAAATTTGGAGGACAGCTACCTGGCCAACTGAGTGAAAGAGATCCATTTTTGTTTCCATTACCAAAAGAGGTGATCCAACTGAATGTGGAAATTATTGAATAATATCACTAATATTGCATAAAAGAAAAATATTGCTGAAGATTATGCAAAAACTGTTAGAACAGTACATAGGTGAGAATTGTTAGAAGTACAAGCTGGGTTTGGAAAATACTATGCCATCAGGGAGATAATTGTTGATGTTAGATGGATCTTGGCTCAAAGTAAATAAAACCAGAAGAAGGATCTGTGCATTATTGACTAAGCAAAGGCATTTGACTGTATGGGTCACAACAAATTACGGCTAACATTGAGAAGAATGGGAATCCTAGAACATTTAACAGGGCTCTTACAAAACCTATTCCTAGACCAAAAAGCTGTTGTGAGAACAGAGCAAAGGAACACTGCAGGGTTTAAAATAAAGAAAGGTGCGCACCAGGCTTGTGTCCTTTTCCCATACCTATTCAATCTGTATGCTGGGCAAATAGTTTGTGAAGCTAGATTTTATGTTGCAGAATATTGGCATCAGGATCAGAGGAAGACTCATCAATAACTTGCATTGCAAATAACACAACTTTGCTTGCTGAGAGTAGAGAGGAATTTAAGTGCTTGCTGCAGAAGATCAAAAGACTAAAGCCAAGCTAAAGAGGCTGCCCAGAAAGCAGTTAACAGTGCCACTGGTCTTCCAACTGTTTAAAATGATCTGGGACCATGAAAGAAAACTCATGCTTCACCGAAGAAAAAGAACTAAACATCGAAAAACTTAAATGTTGTGGAAAAAAAACAGTGCAAAGTTAAAAAAAAAAAAAAAGGAAACTTTGAACCTTATGTACCGAGCAAATGCCAGGGCTAGCACGTGCTAGTCCTAGATTACTTACTCATTTAAAAACAAAAAAAAAAAGAGGAAAAATAGTAAAATAAAAAACCAAATTAATGTTTTATAGACCCTGGGAAAAAGAATTTTCAGCAAAGAACAAACATTTAAAGCATTCCTTGCTTTAATTTCGTCATTCTTTACTGTGGAATAGCTCAGAATGTCAGTTCTGTTTTAGGTAACAGAATTGAGAACTGAGCAAGGAAATATAATTTGGATTATAAAATTCTTGCTTTAATAAAAATTCCTTAAATTGTAAAAAAAAAAAAAGACTACATCCTTTAATACGAATTACATCTCAACATCAAGAAAACAAAATTTCTTACCACTGGGCTAATGGGCAACATTATGATAGAGAAAAGACTGAAGTTGTCAATTAGTATGTCTTGCTTGGATGCATAAACTTTGGTACCAGTGGTTAAGAAATCAGAAGACTTATTATATTGGGAAAGTCTGCAGTTAGGGACCTCTCTAGAGGTCTAAGAAGCAATGATGTCAGTTTAAAGACTAAGGTGTACCTGATGCAGGCTATGGCCTTTTCAATCACTTACATCTGTGAGCTGGAAAATGAATAAGAATGACAACAGAAGAATTGATGTCTTTGAGTTGTGGTGTTGGAGGAAGGTACTAAATATACCATGAATTTCCAAAAGAACAAACACATCTCTCTTGGAGGAAGCACAACCAGAATGTTCTTTAGAGGCAAGGATGGTGAAGCTTTGTCTCACATACTTTGGGCACGTTGTTAGGAGAGATTATTCCTGTGACAGGGACATCATGCATGGAAAGGTAGAGGGTCAATGAATGAGAGGAAGACCCTCAGTAAGATAGACTGACACAGTCATTGTAGCAATGGACTCAAGTATGTCAGAGATAGTGAGAATAACGCAAAATAGGACAGTATTCCAATTCCTCATTGATAGGGTTATCATGAGTGGTACTCTACCAGAGGGCTTTTAAGAATAACAACTTTGTAGATAGTGAAAGTGAGGCTTCTAATTGTTAAGGACTTTTTGTGTCAGAATTTAAACACTCTGATGTTTAAGGAGCATGCCTGCCCTGCTAATCTCTAGGATACACATTTCTAACAGTTACTACATGGAAATAAAACTGCACTATGCCTTGGAAGAGGAAAGAGTTGTAAGTTTCATTGTAACCTTGTTCACACATTCTGAGAAGTGCTGTGCATAAATGGGTATAGAGGCAAATCTCCAAAGTCTGGTCTCTAGGATTTGCATTTTAACCTAACCTGGGGAGTGGAAGGGTATTAGAGTCACATTGCCACAAGCCATAGAGAGGGCAAGTAACTTTAAAGAGGGCTGTGACATTCAGCTGTCAACAGCAGAGTTTATCATAAATCCCTGCTCTCAGGGATTTCATATTCAATGGAGTTTCACTACAGAATTACCCCGGAGCTTTAAAATGTGAATTCCTCCCTTTCCCAAGGAATTTGGTAAAGCAGCTCAGAATATAGTATCCAGAAGGTTCTGAGGCAAAGTCAAGTTGCGTGGGGAATGGAAAGGACATTTGCTTGAGAGTCTTTCAGAGCCTCTAGTATAAGAGCTGCATTGTACATAGGGTTCTTGAAGACCTCTTATATTTTGGAAGTGGATGGTCAATTCTTCCTAGTCTTTCTTAATCTGGATGCTTAGTTTTAGAACAATTATCTATCAGCAAGCATTTTACTGAAAGCAGATAAAAGAGGCTGGACTTTATGAGGAGGAATGTGGCATCATGATTGGAGGAAGACTAATCAACAACCTATATTATGCAGATGACACAATCTTGCTTGCTGAAACCAAGGTGGACCTGGAGCACTTGCTGTAAAAGGTCAAAGACTGTAGTCTTCAATATGAATTGAAGTTCAATGTAAAAAAGACGATTCTCACCACTGGGCCAATTGGCAGCACCATGATAGATGAGGATGAGATTGAGTTTGTTAACAATTACAGCTTGCTCGGCTCCACAATCAACACTTCTTGGCACCAGCAGTGAGGAAGTCAAAAGATGAATTGCACCGGGAAAGTCAGCTGTAAGGGACCTATCTAGAGTACTGAGAAGCAAAGATGTCAGTCTAGAGACTAAGGTGCACCTGATCCAGGCCATGATCTTCGCAATTATTTGCTATGCATCAGAGAGCTGGATAATGACTTACAGATGACAGAGGAAGAATCAATGCCTTTTAGTTGTGGTGCTGGAGAAGAGTCTTGAACATACCATAGACTGCCAAAAAAACAAAACATGTCTGACTTGGAGAGGGTGAAACCAAGTTTCTCCTTTGAGGCTAGGATTTTAAAGCTTTGTCTCACACTTTGGGTATGTGGCCAGGGGGGATCGGTTCTTGGAGAAGGACATCATGCTTTGGAAGGGTGGAGGGACATCGCAGGAGAGGAAGATTCAGAATGAGATGGATTGATAAAGTAACTGGGCAGTGGAGGGTAGGTGTGTCAGTCAGGGAGACTGGCTCAGGACAGAGCAGGCTTCAGAGCTGTTGTGTATAGGGTCGCTGTGAGTCGTAGGCGACTCAACGGCACATCAAAACAACAACAACAACAACAACAATATAGGGATTTGGGGAATTCTGTTGCCTAGTCTCAAGAAGCTGTGCTAAAATCTGGAAGGCACGCAGTTTGAGGCCATCAGCTGCCCCGCAGGAGAAGCACGGGGATGGGCAATCTTCTCTCCCGCACTTAACTGCCTCTGAAACCCCATTAGACCGAGATCTATGGACCGGTTCCGACTTGACAGTACACAACAACCACAGTACACAACAGTAGAGGGGCTAAGACACAGGACTGGGCTCTGGCAAGGGATTTATTTCCTAATGCTCAGAACCTAGAACACAATAGGGCCTTGTAAGTAGTTGGTAGTATGTTAGCTCCCAAAATAGAAACGTTTAGTCAAAGGGAAACTGCGATCAGAGCAGGAAGTTTAAAAAGGTGTCTCTTAGAGGATGAAAATAACTTTTCGAAAAGTTGTCTAGTTCAAAGCGGCTGGGTCTAACAGAGAGTGGGGAGATGGCTCGCTACGGGAATGTGAAGACGCTGCGGGAATGTGAAACTAGTCCCGGGGGCTGAAGCGAGAGGGGGGAGTAAGGCAACAGGCGCCTTCTTGCTTCCCCTGGCCGGTGGAAGGCGTGAGGTCACCTGGCAAGACACCAGCCACAGCTGCAGAGGGTGCGCCCGCGAGGCTGCGGGAGGCGGTGTCAGGCTCGGGTCGTCTGGGTAACATAACTCCCGCCCCTCGGGAGGCGTGGCACGACGCCCCGCCCACCACTCTCCAGAGGATGCGCTTTGTACCGCCCCCACTGAGGCCACGCCCTCGCCCTGGGCCACGTCTCTCCCTAGCTGGCCCCACAGGCGTCCCAGTGGCTTGGCCGCCTGCCCGTCTCCGCCCGAGGCCACGCCCCCGAGCTCTGGCCGCCTCGTTTCCTCCGGAGAGTTGGCGAGCCGGAGGATGCTGTGGCTCGGCCCCGCCCCTGGCTCGCGACTCCGCCCTCCGCGCCCCGCCCGGCGGTTTGAAGCGGCTCGGGCAGCAGCTCCCTCGGAGTCGCGCGCGGGACCCGGGGCGGTGCTGACGAGCTGTGGCCGCGGCGAGCTTGACGCCAGGACTCACGAGGGAGGCGCAGAACGGCGGGAGCCGGCGGCCGGAACAGTATCAGAATAGCAGTGACCTACGTCCTCGGAGCGCAGCTTAGCTGGCCATGGCTTTGTCGATGCCGCTCAACGGGCTGAAGGAGGAGGACAAAGAGCCTACCATCGAGCTCTTCGTCAAGGTGAGCGCTCGCCCCGCTGCACGGCGGCTGAGCCCCGGGCGCGCGTCCTGCTGGTGGGGGGGGCGGTGTCCCGCGCGCCGAGCGCCCCTGAGCTCGCGTCCCAGTAGCGCCCTCGCGCGGAGCCCGGCGCCCGGGTCCAGAAGCGCTGTCCCCTGCGCCCCCCGGCCCATTGTCTCGGGGCCACCCTCGCCTTCCCGCCTCCGAGAGTCCCTGTCTAGGGAGCGGGGTGGGGACCGGGACTGAGAGCCAGCAGACGCGGGGCGGCGGGCTGGGAAGACGCCCATCTCGGGTGCTGGGGGGCTCGGAAAGAGCCGCTGGGTGAAACGCACCTCTCGACCGCGGGACCCGGCTGACCAGGCGGGGGGCGGTCCTGCCACCGGGGCGCCGACCCTGACCCGACCCCACCCCGTGATCCTCTCAAGTCCAGCCCCGGCCCGGCAGCCCGAGCTGCGTGTCAGTCGGGAGATAATAAACTGAACTTCTCGCAGCTACTTTTGAAAGAACATTTTTCACTCCTCTCTGGTATAAAACCATAGCTTTAATTTTCAGTGTAGTCTTAAAGGCTGCATTGAATATGCTTAAAAAAAAAAAGATACTTCTGGACGGCGAAAAAAAGACTTAGGGCCCCAATTTCGGTTTTCCTTTATTAGGTATTATTACCGTCTTAAAAAAAAAAAAATAAGAGCTCTGGCTGGTGGCGCAGTGGTTAGGTGCTGGACTGCTAACTGAAAGATTAGCGGTTCAAACCCTCCAACCTCTGCTGGGGAACGCCGTGGCTGCCCTTTCCGAAAGATTACAGCCTCAGAAACCCTTTGGGGCAGTTCTTCTCTGTCCTAGAGGATCGCTGTGACTTGAAGTCGACTCCGCGGCAACTTTTTCCCCCCTCCGCTTCGCTTTGATTTTCTTGTTTCTCAAACGCGGAGTATTTCGTATGATGCAACTTTTTGGCTGCTGCCCTCGGGAAAGACTGTGTATGCTTTTGTTTTGAAAGAAGGGAAGAATTCATAATTTGGACTCTGAAGTGTTGATTTTCTCTTCTTGTCTCTTCACTTTGTACATCTGGAACTACCCTTTCTGCTTTTAAATACTGCCCATTTGCCTTTTCTTTATTTTTTTTTTTCCAGTTTAGCAGAGGAGAGAGAAGTTAGAAACATCTGGATCCAGCTGCTAACACCAAAACTTCTTAAAAATCCTTGATATTCTTAGTCATTAAGAAGCCAAACTCAGAGCTGGGCAACATAATTAGCAGGAATTAACAGGAATAAAAACACCCTAGTTCCTTTAAACTTTGGTTTTAGGACCATTTGTTATAAAAGGAACTAAAACAGCAGCCTTAAACAAAATTCTTAAGAGTACTAACAAAAGTCTCAGTAACTCTGGGTGGCAAATACTGTACTTCAGTGGTTCAGAGAATACAGGAAGGAATTTCAAGTAAGAAAGGAAGAAGGAAAAAAGAAGGGAATGAGGCATCGTAGGTGTTCAAAATTTTTTACCAAACTAGGAAGCAAAAGGAATTTCCATGAACTTAAAAAGTATACAGTCACCAAAAACTTAAAATACTTGATACTTAATAGTGAAACTTTAGGATAGCAGTAAATTTAGAATACCATAGGGATCTTTTATGGCTTCTATTCAGCATTGTACTGGAGGTCTTTACTAATAAAATAAGAAGTGAGGGATGAGAATTATAAAATGTTTCTGCCAAATACCTCTCCCCCCAAAACAACAATAAACCCCACAACGAGAAACCTAAACCCATCAGTTGCCATCAAGTTAATTCAGACTCTCAGAGGCTCATTAGTACCCTATATCCACTGCTGTGGGGGCAGAGCTGACTCATGATGACCGTCCGTCAGGTTCCTGAGGAAGGAACCATAGACCTTTCCATTCACAGCCCAACATGTAACCAACCCACAGAGTGGAAGTGACCCTAAGGTTTCTGAGGCTGGAATTTTGGAATTACACACAATTGCCATCTTTCTCTTGATGAGTAGGTTCAGTCTATAGGTCTGTCAGCTAGCAACTAGCATTTAACTGCTGCACCCCGGTGCTCCTCTAAATGCTCCTAGTTAGTTGTATTTTGTTTACCGCAGAGTCGTAGCTCACCCTCCTGCGAGTTTTCAGAGGCATTTAATCAGGACGAGTTTGCCCAGCAGAGCAGCTGGTGGCCTCTAACTGAACTTTGTACCTTTGGGATTGTAGCAAGAACCTTCTTGCCTCTAGGCCACCTGAGCTCCCTAAACGCTCTGCTTACCATTAATTTAAATCTTCACAGAGGAGATGGCTTCCCAGACTTCCACAACTTGCTTTCATCTTCCCCATTTTCCGTAGTTGTGTTAGATTTCCAGCTATGTTGCCAGCCTAAAAGCACCTGGTTCAAATCCACCAGCTGTTCCACGTGGGAAAGACAGGCAGTCTCCTTGCATGCGATTTACAGCCTCTGAAAACCTGTTGGAGGGTCAGTTATGGGCTGGTTCCAACTCAGCAGCACTTAGCAACAAGTTTGTTTTTTTAAAAAACATAGCTTTAGGCATAATATATGTGAAACTATGGACTCAGCTCAACTAAAGTCTTTGCTATGGACTCCAAACTAACTCATAGCTAACATTCCATTGGATTTTCAGAGGCTGTAAACTTCCCAGGAGACCTTTGCTCCCCCCCCCCCCACCAGCAAGAGCCTCTGGTGTATTTGAACTTAGTGTCTTTGGGTTGACCTCTCTACACTAGGCTACCAGAGATGAATTCTGAATTAGGTATACCAGTCATAATTATGCTTCTTGTATGCATAGCTATTAAAGTTTAAAAAAAACTTCAGACTGTATAACAATGAAAGAATTTTACTTTTCTAAGAGAAGAGTGAACTGGGGGAAGGGGTAGGCAGGGAGAAAAGTGCAACAATGAATGAATGGAAATCCAAAGGCTCTGTAAACTTTCATTAAAATTAATAACCCCCCCCAGACTTTGTGCTATATTGTTCACATGAAGCACCTAATAGCTTCATGTTTACTGTTGTTAGTTGTGAGCCGTGTCTTGGTGGCAAAGAACCAGGATTCAGGTCACATTGTTGCTTCCTTTTCCCCTTTGAGATGTTTGCTTCATTTGTGAAATGACAGGTTTTCGCTGCTCTATGATTGAGTATAGGCAAAACTTTATATATAGGCTAGCCTAGTAGTTTCAAAGAAGGAAAAGGACATTGAAATTGTGGTAAAGAGTATTCTTGATTTCTTGTCCAGGCCTGTGTGGGGAATGAAAAGGGAAGAAACTACCTTGTAAATGTGATTATTTTGAAAGCAAGGGAAAGGACAGACGCTGCAGTTGGCCCAAGTAGTATATTATTGTGCCAAGGGGTGCCTGAATTTGTAAATTATCATTTACATTTAATGCATGTAGCTTGGATAGGATAATTAGAAATATTGGGGCCTGGAGAGGAAGGCAGGGATACAAAGAAGTGCAAAAGGATATTGAGCCTGTCTGACTAGCACTGTGTTTAAAATTTAACAGAATTTTGCACCTGATTAGTGTGACTGACTTTAGGGCTGAAAATGAATTTAAAGTAGGGTTGTGTAGTACATAAGAATATTGGTATCTTTTGAGATTTTACTAGGGATTTCTGATATGCATGGACTTGTATTGTTTTTGGAGTTGTTCACTATTTTTGTTATTCCAACAGCACCAGGATGGGGTAGGACACCTTTCCATCAGTAAAAGAAGCTTATAAAGGTAGTCATCCTCTTGGAGATGCCCTTCCCACTTCCATAACCATCCTCCTCTCATTTTCCCCCTCATTTTCATTACTGTGAGTTGGAAGCGACTCATAGCTGACCCTCCAGCAGGTTTATGATGCTGTAAATCTTGCAGGAGATTTTTCTCCTGCTGAGCGGCTGGTGGATCTGAACCACCAGAAATCTGTGACCTTTGGGTTAGCAGCACAGTTCCCTACAACCAGAGCTTCTGAGAGTCCTAGTAGTTAATTTTTATCAGGGTTTCCAGCTGCTTCATTGCAGTTTGACACTCCCCCACCCCTTTGAAAATTTGCATTATGAGCATAGCTTGGGCTCTGTAAGCATCACCTGGGCATCTTGTTAATTGTTAATTCTGATTCAAATATCTGGGATTGAAAATGCAAATAATCTGTAGGAGTTGACCCTGATTTTGATAGTTTAGTAACCCAATTGAGAACTGCCTTTGTGTATAATCTGACCTCGGAATTTCTAATTCCAAAGCAGATTACTAATGTCTCTGTGTCTCTTCTGCCCAATTGTGATTAAATGTATATATTCAAACAAAAAAGATTTTTAATAAGAAATTTAGAATAGTGTCTGTTACTTTAGTAGCAAAGTTATTCTTTCTTTTCATGCAAATATTTAGATGTTTGTGTTAAATATAAAGCTCAAATTTTCTTTTTGTGCGTTTTGCTGTCAATCTGTTTGTCTTTTGGGGCTTCACATTGGATACCACTTGGATCCAGAGGATCTAAATCTCAAGCCTTGATTCTTTGTCTAACTAGCCTCTAAAACCTCCTCTGATTTTATCTATTCACCTTTTCCTCTCTGTTATTTACTACTTAAAATCTTTTCACATATCCAGTTATTCTCCACTAACTTTCGTTGTTGGCTATGTTCAGAATTTGGGTAATAGAGATTTCTGTATTGGTTAAAAGTAAAATATTGAACAGAAAATGAGAGACGTTAGGAAGAGTCTTTTTTGATGATGATCATTATTATTGCATAAGCCCACTTCCTGTTAACATCATTGCCTCTTTTAAATTCCTCCAGTAACTTAGTAGGTTAATCTGCAGTGTTAGCTTAAAAGATGGCTTTTTTTTTAGCCATTACCTCATCCCTCTCTAGGCTGCAGCTCCCTTAACTTCAGATACTGTCTTGCAAATCATCAACAGCTGTGGGACAAGGATAAGCAAGTTAGTACTTTCCATACTGAGCAGCAAGACTTGAGGGAGACTGGAGTGAGACCCTGGTGATGGTGTTTGTGAGACTGTGGCAAGGTGTAACCAGAGGAGCGCTGAGATAAAAGGCCACAGTTAAAGGCTTTTGCTGTTCTTGCCAGATAATGGAAGGAAAAGCGGACTGCTGAACTAAAACCAGAGCCTGGACTAATTTAGGAATTGTGCCTTGGCTGGTCTAAAACCTGAATTTGCATTGGGTGATATTCTTTGCCTCCCCCACCCTCCAACTTATTTCTCTTAATAAACTCCATTTTCAGTGCTACAGCTGTGAGACAAGTCTGTGAGTCAAGGAGAATTGAACCTTTTGCTACTGGTGTGGCTCTGGAGACACCATGGGGCTAGGCTCATTATCTATCTGCTTTCTGCTCTCGGGCGGTGAGAGGCTGTGCTAGTCTCACTTCTTCTGGCCCTTTCAGAGAGATGTTCGTGGTTCTGTGTCCCTATGTCCCATTTTCTGCTCTTTAGGAAGTATCACATAATGATATTTTCTGCTATCAGTAAGAAGTAGCCCTTTACAAGTTTAATTCATTTTAGGTGCTGGAATTTAAACATCTCTGCGGGAGACGGTTGGGCAGTTTCCTCCTGTGCAATTAACTGCCTCTGAAAACCCACTGGACGGTCAGCTGTGGGTTGGTTCCGACTTGATGGTACTCAGCAACAATATACATGGAGCTATTCTGCTTTGCTTGAATCTGGTTTCTGGTAGTGTGACATCAGGAAAGTTTTTTAAACTTTCAGTGCCTCAGTTTCTTCTAATATGAAGATAATAGTAATAATAACTAATTTTTTTATTGTTGCTGGGAAGACTAAATGGTAATTTTTGTGTTTTAATTAGGGCACCCTATTGGACATGTAGCTAGGTGAGGCTATTCCTTGGAAAGGGATATCATGCTTAGAAAGATGAAGGGTCAGTGAAGGAGAGATTACCAGTGAAATGGATTGACACAATGATAAACAAAGAGCAGTGTGTCAGAGTTGAGAATGGCACAGGAAAGGGCAGGGTTCAGGTCTCTTGTTCATAGGGTCACTATGAGTCATACTTGATTTCAACGACACCTAACAACAACAACAAGGGCGCTATGTTGCTAGGAGAGGCTGTTTTTAAGAAAGGGACATCATACTTGGAAAGATGGAGAGTCATCAGAAAAAGAGGAAGACCCCTGTGAGATGGATTGACACAGTGACTATAGCTTTGGGCTCAGGTGTGTTCAGAGTTGATGAATATGGACAGGATACAGGTCTGGATAGGGTTGCTATCAGTTGTACTTGACCCGATGGACATCAAACAAGAAGAGTGCTGAATAAGAAAGGAGTTGCTCTGCCAAGCCAAACATAGGCTGTGTGAATACCTTAGATGCTCCATGGGAGAAGGTATTCTGTTCCTGAGCAATTTATAGCTTCTAAAAACCTGGGAGGATCAGCTGAGTCATTTCTGACCTGACAGCACACAACAAAGCATTCAGTAATGTTCAGTGTTTGAATTCTTGCCTTCCATGCAGGAGATCTGGGTTTGACTTTCCACCAGCATACCTCATGGTCAAGCTTGCACTAGATATTATTGTTGCTGTGGTGCTGAACAGCTTTTCATGAGCTTGCAGATCAGAAAGGAGGAAAAGCTTGACAGTCTACTTGTGAAAACAGCCAGTGACAATACTGTGGGCCACAGTCATCCAATTTTCATCTTTCTTGGAGATGGTTTGGGCATGGGTCATAACCAGGTAGCATTTTCTTCCCCTTAAAGCAATGGCTCAAACAAGAAGCAAGTTTCATTCTTATCTAGCAGTTCAAGGAGGGTGTTTTTCTTCTCAGAGTTATTTAGAGACCAAGTTTCTTCCTGCCAATCCCTAAATCGCCTTCCTTTGAGTTGCCAGTGTCTGCCAACATCTGATTGCAGCCAGTGGGACCTGGAGAATGTAGAGGAGGTTTGCCGCCAACGGTTCAGACTTTAAAGTTCCACCTGTCATTCCTTTTCACATTAACAGGAAAGAACATGACCTCAGGTGATTAAAAAAGGCTGGAAAAATGGTCTAATCATGTACTACTCTATGTGAAGCATCAAGAGCAATACTTGATCCTAATTGGTGTTGATAGCAATATTATTAATTGAAGCCTTCATCAGCCTTCATCCTTGGAATGATGTACGGAGCCCAGTGCACATTTTTTTTAGACATTCCTAACTCATAGTTAAGAATCATCATATTAAAAGAAGTAAGTATAAAAAAAGTTACTGAATTTTGAGTATATAGAATAATTTGTATATCCAAGGAATAAAAAAAAGGATGGGAATAGATGATTGCTAGTTTCTGTTTATGACCTAAAACATTTGAACTAAGTGCCTAATATTGAGCTAGGAGTAGTGGAAAAAGTAAAAAGTCACATGTACTATCTTTAGGATTATGTTTTATTGAAATACAGTAGCCTTAACCTTTGTAACCTGGCTGGATAAAACTCACTTCGGTACAGTCATTTCCAACTCATAGTAAACTTCCGTTGGACACTGCCCATCTTTCTCCTGAGAAGCATCAGGTGGGCTTGAACTGCTGATTTATTGGATAGCAGCCTGATACATTGCATATTATGCCACCAGCATGACTGAAAATAATAGGAATATGCAAATATGCAAGTTGTTTGTGGCCCAGTGAGAGAATTGGATAGTTTGCCAAATCTCAGTAAGGTAAATAGCACCTTTTGGGTGGAACCATGCAAATATGTAGAATGCTATTGTGGAAATGAGTCAGTTTTACTAACCTGCAAAGCTTAAAAGACACAGAAAAGGGGCATAAAGGGGAAAAAAAAACCCACACAAAAAACCCCCAAACCTAAGAGAGTACACTATGTCTTTTCTACCTTAGATCTCTGTGCAAACAAGAAAAGGAGAGTTTTAATATAAGAAATGGTGTGAGACTGCTGAGATAGAGTAGCTGCATGAGGTGAGATGGGGTAGCAGAGGTGGCAGAAACTAGGAGACCTGTGTGAAAGAGCTTTTGGCACCCACCCAGCCTAAAGAACGAGAAAGCTGAGTGCTTGCTGGCAGAGCAGATATGTTCAGATATTTGCCATGGAGCTAGGTTTGCTGATCCACAGAGCTTGAGCTCAGTGCCTTCAGGCCTAGGCATACTGTGAGTGTGCTATTGGGTGTACAGCTAATAAATCGACTAAAAGAGTTTTGCAGCACTTGGCCAGGGTCTCAGGGCTGAGAGCCAAAGAGAAGCTTGACTTTGGCATGATTGAGAAGAGACTGTACTGGTTGAGAACACTGTAGCCTTAGTTTCTGATTCCAGATCGCATCCTATTCTCCCTAGTAAGCACCAGTCATCAGTATTACCTGTGAGTCTTACCTGTCACTGTAATGAATTATCAAACTCAGTAGAGTGGGTGCCATTGGTGTTAGAATTGATCAGAAAAGTTTAAAGTATGGAACAGTGGGCTTGTCTGACCCCATAAGCATTAGGTTGTTGATTTGTAAATTTGATGAAAGCCAGACATGGCCACCTTCACAACCAAGTGGTATATGTGCAAGGGTTCTAGGGTAGCTCACATTAAGTTGATTTAGGAGGTGAGGGGAAAGATGAAAGTAGGGTTGATTCTGACCTTGAAAAATATGGGTGGAATAGGTAGATTGGGAATAAGAAAAAGCCTTTTTTGTTCTTCCTACTCTTCCTTAATTTTTAGTGTTGTCTATTAAGTAATTTTGCAGAAACAGCTAAATGAAAACAAAATAACAAAAAAAGTGCTATTAAGTAGTACGCATAGTAGTACTCATAGTGATCCTGTAAAATATAGTAGAACTGCCCCATAAGGTTTTCAAGGCTGTATGTATTTGTAGAAGCAGATTGCTTTATCTCCCCCCCCCCCAGTGGGTGTGGTTTGAACCATGAGCTTTTTGATTAGTAACCAAATTCTTTAACCACTACACCACTAGGGCGCCTCTGTAAAAGTTGTTATTAGATGATGTTGCATTAACTCTGACTCATAATGACCCTGTGTACAACAGACCCTGCACCATGCTTAGACTCTGCTATGCTTAAACTCAGTATTGAAATCACTGTGCCAATCTTTATCCTTGAGAGTCTTCCTCCTTTTTTGCTGATGTTCTACTTTTCTCAAGCATAATGCCCTTCTCAAGGAACTGACCCAGATTTGTCAGCTATTTTGCCAGTCTAAGTGTTATTAGGTACTGTCAAGTTCACTGTGACTCACAGCTCTACCCTATGAGCAGCAGCTTGAAATGATTGTCTTGATCTCCACCATGTTCAGACCCGTAATGTTGCAGTCACTGTGTTGGTTCACTTTGTGGAGGGCTCCCATCCATCACTGATCCTCTATTTATTTCCAGCAGTTTAGTGGAGTTCTTTATATTTTGTTTTGCTAGTAGCCTTCAATTTCTCTTTTCTTCCAATTTTGTTTTGTGTACATGGGACAAATAAAATAAAATTTCTGTAAGAAATGATGCTAGGAATTTTAATAATGGAACAAAAAGTATTTCAACCTTGAGACAGTATTACTGTGAATCTAATCACTCATTGCTGTTGAGTTGAACTGATTTCCCTGACCCTCCAGCAGGTTTCTGGGCGGCTCTAAATGGGAAGGAGATGACCCATCTTTCTCCTTTGGATCTGCTGGTAGATTAGAACCCCAGAGAAGCAGCACCTTTCAGTTAGCAATGAAACTGTCTGTGAACGATGCCACTTTGACTCTTATAGATTTGTCAGTTATTTGACGTTTCCAAAATAGAAAAGGAAGGTGATAAGTGAACATAAATGTGAAGGTAATGAAAACCATTCTTTCTTTCTGCTTGAGCAGTTTCTAAAACCCTAAAAATACTACATTTGACAAAGGCCAACGTGATGATTTTGGTTAAAGTAAAATTTCAAGAGAAAGAGGTTCAGAATTGGAAATAAACAGGCCACTTCTGAGCTGTGTAGTTTGAGCACATGAGGAACCTAACATAGCATGAATGGCTGACTAAAAGTGACAGTTGGTTTAGGAGGATGTGTACAGAGGTGCCTAGAAGCCAGTATAAAGATGGTGAGCAAAACGTTCCCATTTCCTGTTATATTAGAGCTATGGAGCCTCAGTGTTTGGGAGTTTCCTTTATAGGAAATTAGTAAACCCATGAAAGGGAAATGTATTAGGGTGGAAAGTATGATTATGACATGAATTAAGGTTTTGATCAAGTAAGGAGTAAGTTAGGAGGGTTTGTCTAGTTTATAGGCTCTCCTAGAGAATGGAAAGGGAATTTCTAAAGGAAAATGAACATTTAGAGCATGATTACAAAGCATCTATGACTTAACAAATCCAAATTTAATCCAGGGGATCATTTTATGATTTTCCTTGGAACTCTGAATCCTTTGATGTTTTTGAGTCTTGGCTGTCTCAGTGCTCAGTACAAAAGTACAGATATAAGGAACATCAGTTAGCTTTATTTGAGTTGTTTTCCCCATTTCTTTAAGATACAAAACCAAGAGAGTGAGTTAGCCTTACGAAAGTGACAGCTTAATGTAGATAAATAAATCTATTTGAAAATAATGTACCCTGGACTGCCAGGAAAACAAACAGATCCATCTTGGAGAGGATTAAACCAAGCTGCTCCTTGGAGGCAAGGATTCTGGGGCTTCATCTGACATACTTTGGACATGTTGCCAGGAGGGACGGGTCCTTGGAGAGGGACATCATGCTTGGGAGGGTGGAGGGACAGCGCAGGAGGGGAAGACCCTCTATGAGATGGATTGATTCGGTGACTGGGGTAATCGGGATGGGTGTGTCAGAGGCGGTGAGGTTGGCGCAGGATAGAGCAGGGTTTAGAGCTGTTGTGCATAGGGTCGCTATGAGTCGGAAACGACTCGATGGCACATAACAACAACAACAACAAAGCAAATATGGACTGAAAAAGGAAACTCAATTACCATTGAGTTGATTCTGATTCATAGGGACCTACAGGACTGTCCCATAGGGTTTCCAAAGCTATAAATCTTTCCAGAAGTGAACTGCTTCCACTTTCTCAGAATAGCTTTTAGGTTTGAACTACCAACCTTGAGGTTAGCAGCCAAGAGTTTTAAGCACTATGCAACTATGATTCCTTAAAGAACAGTAGAAATGAGTATCTTAAATTTTAATGTTTTATGTTTTAAGAAGTACCAGGGCCAAGTATTAGCCTTAATGTTTATCATGAATATATTTAATATTCTGCTAAGCTACCTTTCATAGTTTTCCTTCTTTGAAATTGAAATACAGTGTGACTCAATTTTAAGATGTTTTTTCTTTTCCTTTTTGACAATAAAATTATTACTTTCAGCTTCGTATTTGAAATAATTTAGTATTATGAAAAATATTTATTTCTCTTTGTAGTTGTGAAAGTGTCAGTTATTGGTAAGTTATTCAATTCTGTCACCATGCAGTATAACTATGTAGCTGTATGTGTAGAAGGAAAAAGTCTGATATTGATGATTACAAAGTCAAACAATTAGAAGATTCAGAGCTGTTGTACATAGGGTCGCTATGAGTCAGAGTTGACTCAGTGGCACATAACAACAACAAAGGCAAATTCTTTGTATGTTTTTGGTTGGAGTTTTTTTTTTTTTAAATGTTCCCCAATTAAAACCAGCTTGGAAGTAGGAATGGCATCGACTATCAAAATAACTTGCCTCCTGAAACTCTATGAACTTGGAGAAATGATGTAAGTTATACAATTGTTCAGGTCTTTTGTTCCTAGAATAACTATGAGTCCTCTATGACTCTGGCGTTTAAGAACACCAACATAGAGAGAGCTCTGTGGGCCTGGTGGATAGGAAGTTATGCTACCAAGTCAAAGGTGGGTGATTTTAATCTGCGGCCCTCAATCCTGGTTTTAATTGTTTTTGGTTAAACATTCTTCTAAGTGGTATAGCACTGGTCTGTTCATTTGCTGTACAGAGGTATCTCGTGGTTGCTGTGATGCTGAACACTTGTGACACTGATGCATGCATCAAATGCAATAATGGTTACCCATGGTAGACAGAGTTTGGTGGAGCACCCCGATTTAGACAAGCTTGGAAGCAGGAGTGGCATCCACTTCCAAAATAGCTTGCCTCTGGAAACTATGAGCTTGGAGAAACGATGAAAGTTATACAGTTGTTCAGGCCTTTTGTACATAGGATCGCTATGAGTCATCTACGACTTCACAGCACTTAACAACAACAACAATAACAACAACATACTAACTACCACGTACTTAATTTTGGAGGTAGAGACCAGGTATTAAAAAAAGTTCCCTACAGTGTGTATTGATTAAAACCAAATTAAACTGTTGTGTTATTTGGAAAAAATGAAGGAGTGGTAGCTGTGAAAGTACGTACACTAATAGGAGTCTGAAGGAAAGTGGTTAGACTTAAGGGGGGAAATGGACTTGAACAGAACATTCCTAAGATTAAAGGGAAGCTTTCTCAAAAGCATAAGTATCTACGTTCAATTTTATATTACTTGAAGTTCTGGGTTAGTGTGTGTTAACACAAGGATCTAGAAATTTGGTTTGAAAATGTTTAGAGCTTGGCAGTTCATTAAATTATGTAGAAAGTTGTTAGCCATCAATAATGCATATTTCATCTACATTTTTGTAATTGTCAGTAGGGACTTTGATTATAAATACACTTAAAATAATTTAGCAAAGTTATAGTAAACCTTAAGTCTGTTTTTAGTTTAAATATTAG
>NW_006399778.1:5611210-5616789 GCF_000299155.1 Elephantulus edwardii | reverse complement strand
AAATTCTAGATAAAAGTCCCTTGTCTGACATGTCATTACCAAAAACTTTTTCCCAGTCTGTGGCTTCCCTTTTTACCCTGTTAGAGAAGTTTCTGGATGCGCATAGGGATTTGATTCTTAGAAGGTCCCATTCATCTATTTTATCGTCTCCTGGTTGTAAATGAGAAATGTTTTCTTTCTGCATTCCAATATATTCACATATGCTTTGTCCTTTTATTTAAATATCAGTATTTTATTCAATTTTAAAAGCTACAAACAAAATTAAATATTGCTACCAGTAGAAATAACTGCTATTACTATATATTCTAGTAGTTTTCATTGTTATTTCAAATGTTAGATGCTGGTGAGTTGGAACTCATAGCTGAAACTTTAGCAGGTTTTCAAGGCAGTAAATCATAGAGGAGAAATTCTTAATGGATATCTATGTGTAATCCTTTTCTTTTTAATTTTGTTTCTTTTTTAATTGATATTTTAAGGAAAGTTTACAGAAAACTTGAATTTCCATTCATTCCTCTTGCACATTTTTCTCCTTACCCACCCTCTCCCAGTTTGCTTTTATTTTTAAGAAGATTGTTTCATTGTTGCGCAGTTTCCTCCCTCTCTGCCCCCTAGTCTATTTTGCTATGCACCTCTTATTCTGGACTGTTTTTTTTTTATGTAACCTAACTCTATATTTCTTTTAGTGATTTCTTTCCCTCATCTGTTTCAAAGCAGTGTTCATTATTTATCCCCTTTTTTTCTTAACCTTCATGTCAGTCCTATTTTAGACCAGTGACATTATTTAGTATTTGTGCCTTTGTGATTGAGATATTTCACTTAGCATAATGTCCTTCAGGGTCACCCATTTTGTATAATATTTTATGAACTTCTTATTTTTCAGCGCTGCGTAGTATTCCATTGTGTGAATATATCACAGCTTCTCTATCCATTCATTTGTTGATGGGTACTTGAGTTGCTTCCATCTCTTTGCTATTGTGTGGGTGTACATATGTGTAATCTTTTACTATTCTTCATGGCAACAGAATACTTGGATAAGTGAAAAATGGTATCCATAATAATATTTAACATTTTGAGTGAAATGAGTTGATTTAAAGAAAGTAAACTTTCTTTGTTGTTGTTATATATCAGTAAGCCAGAATTGACTCATATCTGACCCTTTAGTGGGTTTTCAGAGGCAGTAAATCACATTGGAGGAGTTTGCCCATCTTTGTCCCCGGGAACAGGTGGTGAATTCACACCTCATACTTTGGGTTGGCAGAACAACTGTTTAACACTAAGTTGTCACAGCTCTCTTTACTTTGTCATTGATGTTTACTCTCAAGTTGGAACCCACCCATACCTGATCCTCCAGTGGGTTTTCAAAGGCAGTGAATCACATAGGGTAGCTGGTAGATTTGAACCATATACCTTTGAATTCTCCATCACGGAGAACATATTGAAACTGTCAACAACATCATTTTATTTGAATCGTACTAAGAGTCAGGAAATTAGGAGATGTATTGCACTGGAAAAATCTGCAGTCAGGGGCCTTTCCAAATTATTGAGGAACAGTGATGTCAGTTTGAGATCTGAGGTGTGTTTGATTCAGGCCATAGTCTGCATGATCACTTGCTATGTATCTGAGAGCTGGACAGTAAATAAAGATGATAAAAGAATTGATGCTTTTAAGCTGTGGTGTTGGAGAAGAGTACTGAACATCCCATGGACTACCAAAAGGACAAACATGTCTTAGAGAAAGTACAGCCAGGATGCTCCTTGAAGGCAAAGATGATAAAACTTCTCCTTCCGTATTCCGGCATGTTACTAGGAGAGGCTATTCTTTGGAGAGAGGCATCAAGCTTGGAAAGACAGAGGGTCAGTTAAGGAGAGGAAGATTATCAACCAGGTATATTGACACAGTGACTGCGGCAGTGTGCTCTAGTGTGTCAGAAGTGTGAGGATAACACAGGATAGGACAGGGCATAGATCATTTCACAGGGTTGCGATGGGTCGTACTTGATGGCACTTAGCAACAACCACCACCTTTGAGTTGACAGTGCAGCTCCTTACCAAGAGGCGACCAGAGCTCTATTTAGATTTTATAAAAGAAGCCAAATTATATCTGGGTTTACCTTCCTAATATCACTAGAAAAACATTTATTCTGTTTGATCTTTGTTTGAAGGGAGCAAATGCAAGCTTTTCTGTTGTAACATCTGCCAGTACCTATCATTGCTCACACAAATAGCAGATGTGTGAAAGGAAGTCCTTTGTTCCCTTTGGGAAGAATCTATTCTGAAGTCCCAATTACTTTTAAAAGAATTAATTTCTCTTTCCAGCATCTACACCATAGGTAAAATACACACATTTTATAATGGGAAATTAAGAAATATAATCTTTCATTAAGAAAAATCTAGCTCAGAACAGGGATTAAAATAGAAGTAGATATTAATTTTTCCATGTGCTTAGTGCTGTGGAGTTCAAAGAGTAAGAAGAGGACCTTTGTCTTTAAAGAGCTCATGATCATGTTGTATGATGGTAATCAGGTTCTGGGCACCATCTTTTTCCTATTAACTATCATTTACTGCCTTGTGTGTTTGAGTTTATAATACTTTTTAAATTATTATTATTAAATTTTATTAGTTTTAATGAACATTTACAGGGATTTTGGGTTTTCATTCCTTCATTGCTGCACTATTCTCTCTACCCTCCTCCCCAGTTTGTTGTTCTTCCCCGCCATCCGAATGTCTGTTTTAATTGTCCAATTGCCACAGTGCTTGTCAAAGTCAGTTCTGATTAATCTCCTTTGTCAGTGTGTCCTTTGCCATTCCCTATCACTCCTCCCTGAGAGAGACTTCACCCTGATTCATAAGGAAAAGGGGATGGCGTATTCTCTTAGCTACTTCCTGCTGAAAAGGGATGCTGTGGGTTTCAGGGTGAAGATCTTCTCTCACTACTCTAAAGGGCCCCTTTGGCAGTAGGAAACACATAGACTATTATGGAGATTGATTTTGGAATTTAAATGCACTCTTATTGATTGTGCTTGGCCGTACATGTTCATATCCTTGAAGATGTATCATGGGGGTGTTGCAACCTAGAAGACACAAATTTGACTAACAGGTTATAAGTACATAAGTCAAAAATTATGGAAAAGTAAAAGAAAAGATTCTTTCATTGTTTTACAAGCCCTCCCCCAGGTCCCCTCCACCATGTAGCCCTCGCTCTAGTCTCCTGTGATGACAGAAATACCCAGTCACACATCTCTTTTAAACAGTTTTCTCCCTCCTCTGTTTCAGTGCAGTATACATTATTGAGCCCATCTTACTCAGTCTCTCCCCAACCCCAAGGACAGTCCCATTCTACAACAGTGGCATCATGTAATATTTGTCCTTTTGTGACTGGGATATTTCACTCAGCATAATGTTCTCCAGAGTCAACCATTTTGAATAATATTGCATGAGTTCCTTGTTTTTTAATGCAGCATAGTATTCCATTGTGCGAATATACCACAGCTTCTCTAGCCATTCGTTTGTTGATGGGCACTTAGGTTGTTTCCAACTCCTTGCTATTGTGAACAAAGCTGCAATAAACATGGGTGTGCATATATCTGCTTGGATGTCAGGTATGGTCTCTTCAGGGTATATTCCCAGTAGTGGAATTGCTGGGTCAAATGGTATCTCTATTTGCAACTTTTTGAGAAAGCGCCATACTGCTTTCCACAGGGGTTGCACCATTTTACACTCCCACCAACAGTGAATCAGGGTTCCAGTTTCTCCACAACCTCATCATCATTTGTTGCTTGCTATTCTGTTAAAGTTTGCTATTCTGACTGGGGTGAGATGATATCTCATATTTGTTTTATAATATTTTTTTACCTTTAGGAAATCATTTAAGTCATTGTCTAAGTCTTGTTTATTGTAATTTCTTTAAAGAAACACATCTTTTCCTCTGAACAGTTAACCTTTCTAGTGTAGAATTGAGATCTTTTGCTTTACATCTTCAGTGGATCTTACCTCCCCCCCCCCCATTTGCTTATTGTATTAGATACAAAATCCTTGATCTTGCCTTTCAAGTGATGTTCCCAGCTTGATATTTTCAGCCTTATCTACCATTACAGCCCCAAATATACTTCATATTCTAGTTAATTAGTCCTGAACATGCCTTGCACATTTCTACCTTTGTGGAGGATATTTCCCTCTCTTGAAATATTTTCAACTGCTCCAATTTCTTATTCTATCCCTTCTTTCTGAATATCAGAATGTTGTCTGTTCTTTTTCATTAATTTATTTAACCCAGATGCTAAGTTTTGAGATACATCAGTGAACGAAGTCTCTGCCTATGGCAGTTGTATTTAGTGGGGAGAGGCAAATGATAAACATGTGTCTGTGAGTGATAAGTGTTGTAAAGAAAAAGAACATAGGTACGAATATGGAGAATGGCAGGGCGTGCCATGGTAGCTTTGAATATAGGAGGAGAAGACAAGCAGGAAAACTAATTGGAGATTATTTAAATAATTTTGGCAAGATAATGGTGATGGCTTGGACTAAAACAGTTTAGGAAGGTATGAGTAGTCTTATTCTGGATATATTTCTAAAGTGGAGTTAGATTTCCTCATGAGTTAGACATAAATGCAAGAGAAATAGTCGCCAAAGGTGATTGTGTTTGTCTTGAGTAACTAGAATAATGGAGTTGCCATTAGCTGAGATAGGAGAGACTGTCGCAAGAGGTGATGGAGAGAAAATGAGGTGTTTTTTTTTAAAGTTCAAAACATTTACGTTTATTGAAGATTATAAGAAACTGAATTCTCGGTTTAAAAGAAAATGGACATAATTTTCCAGAACTTTCCTGTTACAATACCGTTCTTGTCACAATAGTAAAACCAAACTTCACTAAATTCCAGACTCAAAAGAACAAACTTAGTGGTAAAATTCTCGTGGTTCTGGCCCCCACCCTACCTATTTTTCTAAATTTTACATTTATGCCCTTCTCAAGAACAAATAACATTTTTTTTTACTTAAAATGAGAGTCTTTACAGTAAAAAGAAACAAACAAAAACCCCATACATACCTATCCTAAACAAACTTAGAGGAAAACATACATTTGTTCATTAAAGTTCACCTGCATTAGATATTCTTGCTGCAAAAGCTGTAGCAAATGCTAGAGGCCTAGGAAGAAAACCTTAGGGCAGATGAAAACCTGTACACCACAACAAGAAAGTAAAACTGGAACTGTGGAGACAGCTCAGCCGAATAGCAGCACAAGATGAAGAAAACTTTGTATAAACCTTTTTGCAGGAAGGTGAATTTCAAAAGGGAGTATTTAACATTTTCTTACAGAAAGAAATATGTCAGATAATTGACTCTTTTAAGTTGTTTGGATTATAATAATTATAATCTTAATTCTCTTTGATATTTAGCAGTAGTGCCAGACTTGTGTGGGGCTCTTCTTTCAATTTCTGTAGAAAACAATCACAGTTCTAACTTGAGCCCTTTGGAAAACTGTTATACGAGTTTGGTCTCCATATCTTTTCGACCTGTATGCAGAGCAGATTATCTGAGAGGCTGGGCTCTATGGGGAGAGGCGTGGCGTTAGGATTGGTGGA
>NW_006399778.1:5608101-5610538 GCF_000299155.1 Elephantulus edwardii | reverse complement strand
TGGGTGTGTCAGAGGCAATGCGATTGGCACAGGATAGAGCAGGGTTTAGGGCTGTTGTACATAGGGTCGCTATGAGTGGCAAACGCCTCAACGGCCCATAACAACAACAACAAATATATGAAGAGCACTTTGATGGCGTAGTCCTCAGAGAGTTACGTTGCCAACCCAAAATCGTTGCCTCTTTCGCAGTTCGAATCTCTCCAGCAGCTCTGCAGGAAAAAGATGAACATTCTCCTCTGGTGCTATTTCGAGTCTCCCAGAACATGCAGGAGGGTCAGCTGTGAGTTGGTTCCAACCTGATGGCAGCGAGAGAAACAGAAATATATTAAGAACACTTGGCAGTTCAATGGGAGAGACTTAACGTTACATACACATGTGCACTAAATGTAGTCACTTAAGTGCATTATGTAGTTACATTAAGGGAAAGGATAGGATTCTTTTTTTAAAAAGAATATTTTTTTGTGTGGATACTGTTAAATCAGATCTGACTGGTACAGAAGAAGATTGCCCCTCCTTCTCCAGCAGAGAACCAGAAGGATAGGTTCTTGAGAAAGTGATGGTAATTAGATGGCTCTCAATGGCAGCTCCTTTGAGTAAATGACATGTAGGATGGACACGAGAAGAACATTTTAAGGGGAAAATCAGGGTGTATATAAAACCAAACAAATCCATTGCCATCAAGTTAGTTCCAACTCATCACAACCCTCCACTGAGTTTCCAGAGCTATATATCTTTACAGAAGGAGTTTTGTATTTCTCCTATGAAATGGCTGGTAGCTTCAAATCAGACTTTTTTGGTTAGTAGCCCTACATGAAGTGAATTACCTCACTAGGAATCCTTAGCAGACATTAAGGGCTACATATATTTAAGAAATTGAGAAATGAATATGGTTAGAATATAGAGAACAAAGGTGGGGAATTAAAGGGGCTCCATCATGGTAGTTCTTGCATGTTATGACTTTCATTGTAAAATAAAGAGGGCAATTCTCACGGTCTCACATGAGTACATGATATAGTTAGTTCTGTATTTTAAGAGAGCTCTCTGGCTGCCCTTTGGAGGAGAAACTGAGAGGAAGTAAGAATGGAAACCAAAACTATTTGGAGACTTTGATTTTTAAAAGACAGTGGTATCTTGGCTTAAGATGGAAATGGAGAGAATGGATTTGAAATTTTGAAGGCAGGGCTTATGTGTATGTGAGAGAAAGAGAATGAAAGAATTAGGTTTCTAATTAGATAACTCCTTGATAGAGTTACCTTTAAGATGGATGAGGAACAGATGATACTGGAAGAGGTTATAAAAGACTCAGTTTTTTTACTTATATGCTTGAGGTGACTCAGGTGTTGAGTGGAAAGGTCTTGTAGAAAGAAGGATATATATTATAGGTCTGATGCTTAGAAGTCTAAGCAGATGAGAGAAGGTTGGAACTTGTTAACAACTATGTGGTATTTAAAATAGGCTGAGGTTTTTCTGTGCTTGGTTAGAGGATAAGGAAAGTATCCAAAACCAAGTTGATGATTCCACATTTAGTGGTTAGGTATTTGGAGGAGAAGCTTGGACAAAGAGAACAAGGAGGGGCTGTGTAAAGTGGTATTTGTTGTTGTTGTGTACTGTTAAGTTGGAACTGACTTAAAGGTGTCCCAGTAGTGGGTTTTCAGAGGCAATTTAATTGTACGAGAGGAGATTGCCCATCTTTGACCCAGCTAACAGCTGGTGGAATTAAACCTTGTACCATTGCATTGGCAGTGCATCTCTTTCCTACTAAGCCACCAGAGCTCCCTAGTGCAATAAATAATAGGAAGAGGAAGACTGAATGTAAGCTGGGCTCAAGAAGTTAGCAGTTGCCAGTTCCTTAGTTGATTTGAACTCATGGCAACATCCTTCCTGTGTGTCTACAAGAGAGAATGACAAGCGGTGTTACTGTTGTTCTGACAGTTCAAGTAAGAGATGATGGTATTTTGGAAATCAAAAAGTATTAAGAATTTTCTCCTGCTGCCTAGTTAGACTTTACAAGTTTAATTCTCCTATATAGACTCATGTACTTTTAACTTGTTAGTTAAATTTGTGTCTTCTAGGCTGCAACACTTCCATGATACATCTTTAAGATATTATTTTAAATGAAAGACAAAAGGAATAGGTTTAGCCAAGTATACAAAAACCTTAATACTTCAGCTTTCTTACAACATTTAAAGAAATACCTACCAGTAATAAAGGAAGGAAGGAAACAATGATACAAATGCTGTGAAATGCTGACAGAGGATACCAGAAGTAGACAAAGTTTTATAAGAGGTCAAATTAAAATGCTGAAAGACATATTTAGACTAGTATTTAATTTTGTTTATGAGAAAGATTTTCTTAGTTCCAGCATCAGAGAAAAGATGAATATTTATGCACAAAGATACAAAAATAAACAATCAACAATATTGTTGTTGTTGTTGTT
>NW_006399778.1:5600244-5604771 GCF_000299155.1 Elephantulus edwardii | reverse complement strand
TAGACAAAGTGCTAGTCTATAGGCTTTTTATTGTAAGAACCACCTTCCCTCTGTAACTTGATTTGCGCCACTATTAGAACCCCTACTAGGAATATTATTGTAACAACAAGTCCTGGAGCAAATTCCATCTACCACTGGGTTGTTTTACAACTTGGAAGTTCGCATGCAGGGTAGAGGTAAAGTAAGGAACTGCTTATGAGGTTTTCCATCCATTCTAACAACTAAGAAATAGTGAGAAGAAATCCGACGGTCATATGTTCTACTCGGGGGTCATTTAATAGTTTAAAAGGTCATTCTTAAATCCATCTTTAAATACAATTGAGGATATATGTATATCATGTCAAATTGACAATATTAACTTAAATAACAGAAAAGTCAGGGGCAGTTACTTTTTGTTCACCTTGGAAAAGGAAAGTAAGAAGGGTTTTAGAACTGAAAGAATAAAACCAAATGTCACTGGACTGTATTTGTAGAAGTTGTTAAATTAGCGTATGCTTGGTTGTATGTACTCTCAAGAACATAAAGAAATTCTATTAAAGCCACTAAAAAAAATAATCAATTGAAATTTAAGGCCCATCTTTAACATGCTAAATTCCTTTGTGTTTGCTAGGGAATTTGGATCTTCAGGTACCAATTTTTTTTTTTTAATCATTGTTGTAAATATAGGGGCACAAGTTAATATCAGTTTAAGCATTTACTAAGTGCCAGTAACTGCTCTGTGTGCTAGGGAAACAAGAATGGAATCCCAATCTCCGTAGATGAGACCTGAGCTATAAATGTAGGAACAAAAACTGTACACCCCCTTTTAGAAGGGAAGTTGTTGTTGTTATGTGCCATCGAGTTGCTTGCAACTCATAGCGACACTATGTACAACAGCCTTAAACTCTACTGTCTAGTGCCAATCTCACTCTCTTCGATACACTCACCCTGATTCCCCTAGTCACTGAATCAATCCACCTCATGGGGGGCCTTCCCCTCTTGCACTTTCCCTCCATCCTCCCAAGCATGATGTCCCTCTCCAAGGACTGGACGGTCCCTCCTTACAACATGTCCAAAATATGTCAGACAAAGCCTCAGAATCCTTGCCTCCCAGGAAGTACATTTCATAATTCAAAAACAGAAGACACTGAGGCCTTTTTCACGAGTTGGGAGATCTGGGTTGTGTATTTAGTCCCACTAACTTTTCTGTTATATTTCTTAAGTGCATGGAGCTCTAGTGGCCTTGTGGGTAAGCAGTTACGCTGCCAATCCAAAGGCAAGTGGTTGAGATCTACCAGCTTCTAATGATGGAGAAAGGTGGACAATCTCCCATGCAATTTATAGCCTCTGAAAACCCATTAGAGAAGGTCAACTATGAGTTCGTTGTGACTCTACAATCAGTTGTTTTTTGTTACATTTGTTACATAAGGATTTTATGCTTAATTGTAGACATTTTGGGAAAATTTTTTAGTGCCAGTGTATCAAACACATTTCCTGTAATAATATATTTAATTGTTATAGGCCAAAGTTCTGATCTGTTATTTTTTAGAGTTATTACGAGTGTGCTAGTGGACTTGATGACACTTGCTATGCAACTGAGCACTAGGCTATGAGGAAGGATGACAGAAGAATTGGTGCCCTTGAGCTGTGGTGTTGGAAAAGGGTACCAAATATCCCAGGGACTGCCAAAGGAATAAACAGATATGACTTGGAGAAGGTGCAGCCAGAGTGCCCCTTGGAGGCAAAGATGATAAAGCTTCATTTCACAGGCTTTGGGGCATATTCCTAGGAGAGGCTATTCTTGGAGAGGGACATCATGCTTGGCAGGGTGGAGGGTCTGCGAAAGAGAGGAAGACCCTCAACCAAATAGATTGACACAGTGACTACAGCAGTGGGCTCAAGTATGTCAGAGACTTTGAAGATGGCCCAGGATAGGATAGTGTTTAGATCTGTTGTTCCTAGTGTCGCTACGGGCCATACTTGACTGACACCTAACAAAAACCACAAAATATAACTCAATAAAATCTTTGAAGAAATGTTGGGGAGGTTCCCCCCAACCCTTGAAGACATGATTCCAGAGAAGGTTGGTGGAAATGAAAAGTCTGTGGAGAAGCATGTGCCTATTAAAAAAAAAAAAAAGCTTTCTACAAGAAGCCATTACAAAAAGTTGAGAGAGTGATTGCAAATCACTTCAAATAACAGCTCAGTTTGTATTTATGGTTTTGATTTACTGCTTCAAAATGCCTCTTCTTTTAGATTGGAAAAAAAAAAGGTTGGGTTCCCTCCCTTGTAAAACATTGAAAGAGAGCCATGAACTCTGTTTTGACTCTGAACAAGGTCTTTATATTTCAGGTTCTTTGTGAGTCTCCGAGATGAAGAGTTGTGTGGTAAAGTCATTATCTGAAGTTTCAACAGATACATGTATGCTAGATTATAATATCACCTTAGTATTGCTTATGAAGACCTTTTCTCTTTCGTAATGCATGTGATCTGAGAGCCCCAAATCAGCAGTAGGATGATTGTTGATTGGAGTATTATTTTTAGTCACCTTATGCAAGCACTGAAGTAGTTCATTTTGGAGTTGAAGATAATTGTAATTGGTATTTATTTAGCAGTATGTGGTTGTATGGTGGTTAAAGCATGGACTCTGAAATCAGATGGGCTGAATTTGAATCCTAGTTCTGCCTTTTACTATTATTTCCAATGAGTTTATAAGAGATTGTGGAGCTTTGTGGAGATTAGAAGAGTTAATATTAAGAAAAACCCTTAGGACAGTATTTGTCAGATAATGAGCAGTGTTGCCTTTACTATTCCATGGGTCTTTGAGAATGCTGAGACTCTTGGCCCATGAGTAGTTTATATTATTCTGTAGAGAACTTTCTATTCTTTAGTAGAATGAAGTATATAAAGTGTGAAGCTAGGCTTGAATTTATTTCCAAATTTACTTCAGTGAACTGTAATCCTACTATGTGCTAACACTACAGGACAGTCTGATTTGACTGTTAATGTTTTAAAACATCTTCTTTAACAATTCTTTGTAGACTTGTAGCTAAATCTGAGAGATCATTATTAGTTAAAAAAAAAAAATTAAACGCAAGCTAAAAGAATTGGGATGAGAATCTTTGGTGCTATGTACGTCTGCAGCCCCGCATGCCTCACCACAATGCCTTGCAAAATTGAGGAAATCAAAGACTTTCTGCTCATGTCCAGGCAAAAGGATGCTAAATCTGTTAAGATTAAGAAAAATAAGAATAATGTGAAGTTTAAGTTCAGTGCAGCAGGTACCTTTATATTCTCGTCATCACAGACAAAGAGAAGGCCGAGAAGCTGAAGCAGTCCCTGCCCCCAGGTTTGGCAATGAAGGAGCTGAAATGAACCAACATGCTGATGTGAACGATAAAAGTTTTTTTAAAAAAGATTTGGACATGATGCATATAGTTTTGGACTTTAACTATTTTACGTTTCCCTTAGTTACTCATTTTCAGTATTCCTGGTTTTGTTGTTTTAAAAATGAAAGCAGGTGAAATTTATTGAGGGATAATTTTGTCTGGACTTATGAAATGTCCATTATCATAGAGTGATAATGGTTGCTCTGCAGGACCAGAATGGGATACATTCCTACATTGTTGGATGAAGAACTAAAGGGCACAAGATTCGTAACTGAATCAAAGACCATTAAAGGAGGATAAAGCAAGATAGCTCAAAACTAGGCTCTTGCAGTGATAGAGTCATAATACCCAAGTAGGATTGGGATTATATTATTAGACATTCAGTTTATGACAGGACTATTCCCTGATTTTTATGATGTTCGCTTAAAAGTTGAACATGTGCATGTGTGCACCCTCCCCACCCCACCCCCATCAGTATAGCTGTAACACAGGGACCCTGGTAGCATATTAGGCCAGCAGTTTGTACCCACAAACTGTTTAATGGGAGAAAGATGAGCAGTCTCCTCCTCAAGAGGCTGTTGAAATATACAGCCTCAGAATCTCAATGGAGGACCACCATTAGTAGAGATAGACTTGATGGCAGTGGGTGTTTATAACTAATATTCCATTAGAACGTGTAAGTGAACAGAGGAGGGGGCACAACATATTATCAATGTTTAGGTTCCTCATGTGCTTTAATCTGACCCAACAAAAGAGAAGCCTGAGATGCATAGTCTTTCTGAGTTTTCAGTCTGTTTTACAATGTTAAAGAGCAAGGAAAGACTTAAGATGTAAAGCCACACCTGAATCAGGCTATCCAAACAACTGGGATTTCCATTTGTTTCACTTGCGTCTATAAGACAATGAGTAAAGAAGAATGAAGAAGAATTGATGCCTTCTAGTTTATGGTGTTGATGAAGAGTGTGAATAGACTATGAACTGCCAACAGAACAAGCAAATCTGTCTTTGGAAGAAGTGTTCTTTAGAGGCACTCTCACACACTCAATTCACTTGAATCAGAACCAGATTTATAGCTGACCTAGCAGGTTTGTAGAGGTTGTAAATTGTACGGGAGGAGATGCACATCTTTATCTTGTGGAGTGGCTGGTGGCTTCAAACT
>NW_006399778.1:5569432-5599149 GCF_000299155.1 Elephantulus edwardii | reverse complement strand
AACTTTTTGAGAAAGTGCCATACCGCCTTCCACAGTGGTTGCCCCATTTTACACTCCCACCAACAGTGAATAAGGGTTCCAGTTTCTCCACAACCTCGGCAGCATGTTGCTTGCTGTTCTGTTAAATTTTGCTATTCTGACTAGGGTGAGATGATATTTCATAGTTGTTTTACACAAGAACTTTTGAGTTTGAGGATTAAATTAGCTCATATATTTTGCCTGGTCGGTCATAAACACTAATACTATCTTAATATTTCATGGCATTTATTCTGACTACAAAAACCAAAAATTTGAAAACAAAAATCTCATTTTTATGTATATATCCCCTCTGAATAGGAAAAAACTCAGTTTCAGGACGTTTCAACATGTTTCTAAAATTAAGAACTTTAAATTAATTTCTTGATTCTTACCTTGTCTTTCAATTACAGCTATCCTAAAATCTTACCATCACCCTATTATAGTATAAGACAAACATTTGAAAACAACCAGTTTGTCCTGGAGAGGGTGAAGCTAGAATGCTCCTAGGAGTCAAGGATTCTGAAGCTTTGTCTGATATACTTTGGGCATGTTGCAAAGAGGGACTGGTCCTTGGAGAGGGACATCATGTTTGGGAGAGTAGAGGAGAGGAAGACCCTCGATGAGATGGATCGATTCTGTGAGTGGAGTGGTGGGAATGAGTGT
Organism: Elephantulus edwardii; assembly: GCF_000299155.1. Taxonomy (NCBI): domain Eukaryota; kingdom Metazoa; phylum Chordata; class Mammalia; order Macroscelidea; family Macroscelididae; genus Elephantulus; species Elephantulus edwardii. The sequence continues at coordinate 5,598,468 of NW_006399778.1, read as the reverse complement.
GTTTGAGACAGCGAGGTTGGCACAGGATAGACTGGCGTTTAGGGCTCTTGTACATAGGGTCGCTGTGAGTCGCAAACGACTCCATGGCACATAACAACGATGACGACGACAACAACAACAACAAAGGGTCTGAAAAAGAAATAAGAATTAGGAGACTTTTGTTAGTGCTAGAAGGGCCTGGGGATAGGAGGGAGGCCATTTAATTTCTAATTCTTTTCGGATCTAGCACCAGATTCTGTTTGTTATACAGGTTCAGTGGGTCCTGTTGTTGTGATTGGTAGGTGCTCTCAAGTTGACTAGGACTTAGAGTGACACTGTGAACAACAGATCTGAATCTTGCCCTCTCCAGCCTTAAGATCTCCGCCATACTCCAGCCCATTGTTGTAATCACTGTGGGTCAGCACCTTTTTTACTGATCATCTACTTTTCCCAGCATGTTGTCTTTTTATCAAGGATTATCCCCTCCTGATAACATTCCCAAAGTTTGTGAGATGAAGTTTCACCATCCTTGCCACTCACTAGGAGCTCTGGCAACCTCAGTCCAAAGGCAATGTCGTTCCAATTTACCAGATGAGAGATTAGTTAGTTCTGTCAGTGCTATTTTTTTAAAAAAGTGTGCTCATTTTGGTAATTCTCTCAATATTTCAGACTTTTTCATAATATAATTTGATACTGCATTGTAATTTAACATACATTTTATGTGCACTGTTGTTATGTACCATCATATTGAAATCTACTCATAGCTGATCTTCCAGTGGGTTTTCAGTAGTTGTACATCACACAGGAAGAGATTGATTGCCCATCTTTAACTTGCAGAGCAGCTGATGGATTTGAACTGTGTGCCTTTGGGTTGGCAGTAAAATTCCTTTCCATTAAACTGTCAAGAGCTCCCTGATTACATTATGTAACTGTTGAATTACATCATTACTGTTGTTTTTATATACCATTGAGTCAACTGTGACTCACAGCAACCCTATGCACAATAGCTGTGAACCGTGCCCTATCCTGAGCCAACTTCATTGTCTCCAGTGCATCCACCCCTGTTTACTCCAGTTACTAGTGTCAATCCATCTCATCTAGGACCATTAGTAATCATGACTGATTATCAAACTGTATTATTACATAATGGCCAAACCATTGAGATTCATGAACTGACACAATCTAACCATTTGTTGTTAGGTGCCAACAAGTGAGTGATCCTATGAACAACAGCGCTGACTGTTCTATCCTGCACCATCCTTATCCTCTCTTAAACATTTGAGCCTGTTGCAGCAGACACTGTATTAACCCATCTAGTTGAAAGGACCCAATTCATTCCATAACAAGTACTATCAGCCCTGTTTTACACTTAAAGATTTAGACAGGTCATTTCTTGTCCATGGAATAGGGATAATTAGTCGTGGAGCAGGGAGTTGTACTCAAGTCTTTCCGATTTCAGTTGTTATTACAAGAGCATTAATGAGGCCTGATACAATGAGTAAGCAACAGTTAAACTGCTATTTCACAGTTTAAAACTACCCGTCAGTTCTGTGGGAGAAAAGATCTCCGATAAAAATTGTTGTTTGTTGTTCTATGCCACTGAGTTGATTGACTCATACCAATTTTATGTGACAGAGTAAGACCTAATCTTCATGGCTTCCTAACCTCTAGCCTGCAGTCTTTTTAAAGGAACATACCACCAGGTTCTTCCCCCCGCCCCAGTGGAGGGTGCTAAGGGTTAGAATGCCAGCTCCATGGCATGGAGCAATAGTTTTGTTGTTGATGTATAGTTTTCTGTTTATTTAAAATTTGCATTTTTACCTAGAAGACTTTGGATTTTACTATTTGCTGTTTTTAATTACCCCAAAAAAGCAAAGAGAAAAGAAGGGGAAAAAATTTCCCAAGCACATTAAGGAATATGTCTAAAACGTGCTAACACCAGAGAGCCTATCTGCTTAATAGATGAGTTTGGTTGCTTTTAGTCTCTTGGTTAACTTTTAAAGGAAACTTGTAAAATTTTCATTACCTCACCTCTGCATTTTGGGGGCCTGGTGAATTAGTATTTTTGTAAGGAAGCTGGCTTGAACTTCATGTGTACTTTGCTTTAGGGTTATTTTTCAATCTGAGTATTCTGAGCTTTAAAAAACTACATACTATTATTGTTGGCATTTTTCTGAGGTTTGGGGTGGGCTTTTTGGTGTTTTTTTTTTTTTTTAAACTTCCCTGTTCAAAGGATCCTACTCTTAATCTTTGCATTGTTGAGAGACAAAAAGCAAGGAAGTTTCTTTTTGTGGAGAGAGGAAATGGCCTGTCAGTTCAGGCCTTTTATCCATATTAGGTATAAACTAAATATAGACATGTAATCCAAGAGTGAAGTCACATCTATAAAGTTTCTTAAGCAAAGCTAATGAGATCAGCTAGTGCTTTTAGACTGGATTATTTTTTTAAAAAATTTTTTGTTCACTGTTACCAAACTGACTAGTCCAATAATCTACCTGTGCCCATATCCTTTAAAAAACAAAACCAAACCATTCTCAAGTCTTGAAAACTAATACCCAAATAAATTCGACATTGTATGTGTGTGTTGTAAGGTTGTAAATAGAGTAATTTATCATTTTCTTGTCATTTAAGTTACTCTTAAATCCATAAATTATTCTTAATTTCTTCTCATAATATGAGGCTGGATTTTCCTTGTTTTATGTAAGAAATAGCTTTTATTTAGTGCTTTCTTGATTTATTCTGTTTCTAACAGTGAAGTCAGATCTCAGGTGGCTGATTAGCTCCTTATGGAGGTTCTAGTAGAACACAAAGAGGAAATACATCTGGCTCTGGTCAAAGCACAGGTTGTTCTTAAAAACTCTCCCCTTCCTTTGTTATGTATCATCAAGTCAGATCAAACTGGCAAGGGAGGAGATTGCCCCTCCTTCTCCAGCAGAGCATCTGGTAGATCCAAACCATGTGCCTTTGGTATTGTAGTGCAGCTTCTTGCCGCTAGGCCACTGGAGCTCCCTTCTTAAAGACTTTTAAAAGCCCCTATAAAGCATTCTTATTCAGTAAGAGATTTCATTTCTCATGCTCTGCAGAACTTTGCTTCTGAGGAATATGAATAGATATTTTGGAATACAAATGACTGTGTAATGTTTAGCTTAACATCTCATTTCTCTGGTTGGGGTGCTCAGAAACAAAATGTCCTACAAGGCTCAGTTCAAATAAATGCCTTCTGAATCTTTCCATAACTTTGTTGCTGTTTCAGCAGAGATAATTATTCCTAACTGTGGTGCTAGCCTAAAAGCTAGATTTTTTTTTTTACTCATTATTTTAAGCCTCCTCTGGTTTGCATATACCTTAACTGTAGACACATGGTCTTGCAAATTATCAATAGCTGTGGGACTAGGATAAAAGAAAGAATGCTTTCCACACTGAGTAGCCAGATTTGTGGTAACAAGACTTGAAAGAGACTAGAGCAAGACCCTGTGAAAGCAAGACTGTGGTAGTGGTGGTGGAGAAACTGTGGCATTATTGTGGAGAAACTGTGGCAAGGTGTAATCAGAGGAGTCCTGAGATACAGGCCACAGTTAAAATATTTTGCTGGGAAGGAAAAGTTGATTGTTGAACTGAAACTAGAGCCTGAGCTAATTGAGGAATTGTGCCTTGGGACTGTTAGACCAAAACCTGGACTTATACTTTGAGATATTATTTGCCTCCTCTACGCATTAACTTTCCTAATAAACTGTTTTCTACTCTGGAACAGTGAGGGTCTATGCTATTTTCACTCCCTCTGGCCCTTTCAGAGAGAAGCTCATGGCTCTGTGCCTCTGTGTATGTACCTTTATGAGCTCTTCCACACTAACATAGTGGTAAGGAGTTGTTCTGTCAACTCAAAGGCTGGTTGGTGAATCCACCAGCTGCTCTGAGAGAGAAAGATGGACAGTTTGCTGTCCTGCAATTTACAGCCTCTGAAAACTAAACAGCACACAACTCTTGGAAGTACTTAACATTTTTCTTTTTCTTTCACTTAATTTGAGATTTTCATCACACACCCCTCACTCCCCCACCAGCTAGAATGTGATTTTCTTCTACTAAATTTGTTGTTGTGAAACGACATCTGTTGTTCAGATAAAATAATTTCTTGGCTCTGTCTTAACAAAGACCCTTTTTTATTTTTCCTCCATACTCCGATTAAGCACATTTAAGATTTTAAAAATTTGATGTTTTTTTAGTTCTAGAATCTAATTTTGGTTCTTCTATAGTGAGCTCTTTATTGATTTTCTGTCTTTCGTTACCATATTTTTCCTTTATATCCTTGCTGCTAAGTCGGGACAGACACATACATAGTTGACCTTCCAGCAGGTTTTTGATACTGTAAACCACATGGAACACAGTCACTTATCTCTCTCCCTTGGAGCCACTGGTGGATTGAGACTGCCAGAGACACATGGCTTTTGGGTTAGCAGTGCAGTTCCTTTTGGCTACCATATTTTTTCTTGAGAGTAATTTCAATAAATGCTTTAAAATACTTGTCTGCAGTTACAGCATTTGAGCGATTTTGATTATTTTTTTTTCCTCTTGAGAAAGAATGTATTCTGTGTTATATAAGTAGCGAGAAGTGGGCAGATCCTCACATATTTGTGTGTGGTAAAAATGAGCATGAAGTCAGTGCCCACCTAGAAGTAGTCTTTACCTTCACATATCTCCATGTTTGACACCAGCTGCCACAATGACCAGGCTCAGTTAACATCATAGCTCTAATAGGCAGGCTTAGTCAGTACTAGACCCCCAGGTGAATGAGCCTTTGTATTTGTGATTCCTTTTAGCATCACCATGTGGTTGTGGCATCCTGAGACTTAATCATAGGGCCTCCTGATAGGGCAGCTCCTAGGAACCTAGAGCAAAAGGCCAAATTGCTATCTACATCTTATATTTCCGATGTGGAGTAATTTTTTATTATGTTCTAGATATTGTGAATGACACGTAGAAATTTTGGACTTGAAGAATATTGTTTTTCTTTCTTTCTTAAAGCAGGCAGTAAATTTAGCAGAACTCAGACTGAAAAACAGTTACTGTTATGGAAGGCAGCAGCTTAAATGCAGTTCCGCTCTTTTTTAAACTTTATTTTATTGTGATTTTAACAAAAGTCAGGTCAGTTCTTAAGCCATTCTCCTTGGAGTCCACACCATGCATGTGTGCTTCAAAGACTTGGATAGATTATAACAGAGAGTTTGGGGTTTCCCCTCCTAAACCTTCTTTTTAAAGGGTTCTCTTACCCTCCCCCCCCATTTTATTTTAATATTTTTTTGTGCGTATACTGTCAAATCGGATCTGACTGGTACAGCAAGAGATTGTCCCTCCTTCTCCCGCAGAGCATCTGGTGGATTCGAACCATGTCCCTCTGGGATTGCAGTGCCGCTTCTTGCCATTAGGCCACCAGAGCTCCCCTAAGGGTTCTCATTTTAAAGCAACTCAGTGACACTTAACAGCAATGTGGCTGCTTCAAATACTTTCCCATTAGTTCTTGAAGCAGAAATAAGCCAGCAGGACTGCATGTTCCCATCAGCCTTTTAACCAAGTCAAATGCAACAGTCTATGCATAAAAAACGCAAACCAGCCGTGATTATAACTCACAGTGATCTCAGCATTCAAACCTCAACTTCTGCCACTCATTCAGTTCTGTGACCTATGGCAAATTAGTTTCTCATTGGAGCAGGTTGTATATTTGAACCGTGTACCTTTGGGTTGGCAGTGCAACTCCTTATACATAGCCCTGTAGTATATATTAAGTGTGAAATACATGATAGCTATTGACTTTCTTCCAGATAGTTTTGGAGCTATTTGAGGGGTGTTTTTTAGTTGATATTTTTGAAGAGTGGAATCAACAATAATTCAGACAGGAAAATGGATTATGTCTTTTGTCACCTTTTGGGGTTTTTTAATTATCCTTTCATATTTCTAATTATGTGGCTTTTAATTTGTTAGGCAGGGATAATAGACTTTGTCCCTCCTCTTTTGGGCTTTTGATTATGTAAACATTCCAGGACTACTTGTTTTCATTATAGCTTTGTTGTGTTTAAATTGAAAGTCTGGCCTTTGTATGGTTGACATTGTGTTGTAAAAAACAGTTATGGTTGAGGTGCTGCAGATTTGGCTTTAGTATTGATTGTTGCTGTTGTGTACCATGAGTTGTTTCTATCTCATAGCAAGCCTCTTAGTTTTCTTTTGCAGCATATGCTTTAAGTATGTAGCATAATGAAAGTACTCAATAGAATAGAATTCTTTTTACCTAGTAATCATATAGTGATTGCTTTGCATTTCGCTTCCTCCCAACCAGTACAAAAACTAAAAACATGCAAGTTCACACTATGAACGTTGAAACTATTCCTAGCTGACCTTCCACTGGGTTTTTGAGGCTATAAAACTACAAGAGAGGAAATTGCTCATCTTTCTCCCTTGAAGCAGCTGGCATCTTGCAGTTTCCAACTGATAGTCTAAGTGTGCTCTATTGTACATAGGGTTTTCGAAGGCCTGCCATTTCGGAAGTGGATGGCTAATCCTTCCTAGTCTGTCTCAATTATTAAATATATATAATAGTATCAAGGACTGCAGCCTTCAATATGGATTGAAACTCAACATCAAGAAAACGAAAGATTCTCACCACTGACCAACTGGCAGCGTCAGTATGGATGGTGAAGAGATTGAGATAGTTAACAGTTTTAATTTACTTGGTTCCACAGTCAACACTCTTGGTAACAGCAGCCAGGAAATCAGGAGACAAATTGCATTGGGAAAGTCAGTTGTGAGGGACCTCTCAAGAGTACTGAAGAGCAGCAATGTCAGGCTGGAGACTAAGGTGCACCTGATTCAGGCTATAGTCTTTGCAATTATGTGCTATGCATCAGAGAGTTGGACAGTGAACAGGGATGATAAGAAGGAGAATTGATGCCTTTGAGCTGTGGTGCCGGAGAAGAGTGTTGAATATACCATGGACTGCTAGGAGAACAAACAACAGGTTTGTCCTGGAGAGGGTGAAGCCAGCATGCTCCTTGGAGTCAAGGATTCTGAAGCTTCGTCTGACATACTTTGGACATGTTGCAAGGAGGGACTGGTCCTTGGAGAAGGACATCATGTTTGGGAGAGTGTAGGGACGGTGCAGCAGAGGAAGACCCTCGATAAGATGGATTGATACGGTAACTGCAGCAAGGGACTCCTATGTATCAGAGATGGTGAGGATGACACAGTATAGGACAGGATTCATATATATTCATTGGGTCGCTATGAGTCTAACATGACTCAGTGGCAAACAACAATTTGTTATGCATGTTTTTGGGGTTTGGTTTTTGGTGTTTTTTTTTTTTTTTTGCATAGTAGGTGGTTGGTAAACATTTTATAAATGAATACATTCTAATTTGTAGTCTAGGTTGAATTTTACTTCTAATCAAAAGATTTTGTGTCTCCTGTGATTTGAATCCTCCAGTGGTTCCTTTAGAGTAGGATGGGCAATGTCCTGCTTCTTTGATTTACAGCCTTAGAGGGTTGCTGTGTGTCAGAACAGACTCAGAAGTGATGAGTTTGTATTTGTTTGAATCTGAGTATAAAATTCAGCCATCTTACTTAGATACAGGAAGTGTTCTAAGATCTGACTTCTGCTGTTTATAACCAGCTGTGTCATTTCTCAGCAATGACACAGTGGCTTTTTGTGTTATTGGTTTTTTCTCATTTTTTAGGCCAAGAGATATTCGAGGGCTGTCTAGACTAAAGTTGGCACTCCTTGTAGGCTCTTTTGGTACTTTGTTACTCTTGAGGTATATTACAGTTAAACATTTTTATTTGATGTTTATTGTCTATTCCTATCACAGACATATAAATCTCAGGATGTTAGGTCTTATCTGTCTCCTTCATGGTGGTTTATCCAAGGTCAGCCATGGTGTCACATAGTTCTCATTATCTATTGAATGGTAAGGAAATATACTTGGACTCTAGGCAAGGATAGAGGAGCCCTGGTGGCTGTAAAAGGAGCAGTGATGACATGGGGAAGGCCGACTTTTAACCACTTCAGAAACATCCATTGTTATTGTTGTTAGGTGCTGTCGGATCAAGTACGACTTATAGGAACCCTGTGAACAACAGATCTGAACCCTGTGCTGTGCCATCTTGACACTTCCTGACACAGTGGAGCTCATAGCAGCAGTCACCATGTCAGTCCATCTGGTTGAGGGTCTTCCTCTTCTTCGCTGACCCTCCACCCTTCCAAGCATCATGTCCTTCTCCAAAGAATATCCCCCTACTAGCAACAGGCCTGAAATATGTGAGGCAAAGCCTCATCATTCTTGCCTCCAAAGAGCACTCTGGCTGCACCCTCTTTAAGACTTAGTTGTCTGTTCTCTTTGCCATTCATGGGATGTTTAGTGCTCTTCTCCAACATCACAGCTTAGAGGAGTCAATTTCTTTTTCTGTCATCCCTATTCATTGTTTAGCTCTCTGATGCATAGGAAGTGATTGGAAAGACCATGGCCCAAATCACACACACCTTAGTCCTCAAATGAAATAATTCTTAAATAACAGGCCTTTGAAAGCTTTATGAACACTAGAGGAATTCAGATAGTTATAGTAGTAGTGTAGTGGTATAGTCCAAATTGAAAGTCATTTGAAATGAAGAAAAACAATGACAAAAATAATTTATTAATTGGAACATGGAATGTATATAGCCTGAATGTTGGAAAATTGAAAATTGTAAAAATGAAATGGAGCACATGAACATCAACATATACTAGGCATTAGTGAGTTCAGATAGGCCATCTTTGGCCACTTTGAATCAGATAATCATATGGTATACTATGCTGGGAATAAAAAACAGAAGAATGATGCTGCATTCATAGTCAGAAAGTCAATTTCAAGTTCTATCCTGAAATAGAATGTTGTATTAGGATATTATCCATACACTTACAAGGAAGATCCATTAACACAACTATTACTCAATTATTACTCAACTATTACTCAATATACGCTTCTAGAGCCAGAAGAAGAAATTAAGACTTTTTATCAAATCATGCAGTCCAAAATTGACCAAACATGTAATCAAGATGTATTAATGATAATTGGTGACTGGAATCAAAACCTGAAAGAAGAAAACATCCATAGTACCAAACAAATAGCTACATGGTTAGACATGCTGTGCCCCCTCCATGCTCTTGCACCTATTTTTGTTAATTGTTGGGTCCAATGTTCGTTGCAAATTAACTCATAGACTTTACTCATACAGTTATGGAGTTTATTAGGAAAATAGTTTAGGGGGTGGGGGAGACAAAGGATATCACATAGTGAAAGTCCAGGTTTGGTGAATAGTAGTAGACTACTAGCAAAACACAATTCTTCAATTAGTTTAGACAGCCTCTCAGTCAGTAAGTGAAAGTATAGGTTTATTTTAGCAACACAAACCTCTGATTTCCTCAGTTGTCCAACAGTCTTTGTCTCATAGCAGTCACAAGTAAGCTCTTCATTCAGTCATCCAGAAGCAAAACCTTTAACTATGGCTCCATCTCTAGGGTTCTGTCAGGCTACATCCTGCCACAGTCCCTTCACACTTATGCACTCTCTTCTATTGGTCCTACAGCTATTGATGATTTGAAGGACCATATGGCCATTGTTAAGGTAGCTGGAGACTATTTCCCCAGCATCAGCTAACCTAATAGAAAAGGCATTTTTCAAAGTTCTAACAGTACAGTGGCACAATGTCTAAGCACTTGGCTGCTAACTGAAAAGTCAGCGATCAGAACTACTAACTGCTTCTCAGGAGCAAGACACAGGAATATGCTTCTATAAAGATTATAGCTTTAGAAACCAATGGCTCATTTCTGTTCTGAGAAGTTGCTATGAGTCCAGATTAACTCTCCAGCAGTGAGTTTAGATTTTTTGGTATCAAGGAGGTGCATGCTAGGTGAGTGAGTAAAGAAAACCCAAATACTGAAACTGTTAAAATCTTAGAGCAAAATGTAAATGGCAGCCTGTGGAAAACAGAATTAATTCTAAGCAAACTAGAGTTCTGTAATGGCTGCTATATCCTCTTTATTCATTGTATATTTTATTTTGTAGTTGGTTTGGGGTTTTTTTTCTGTTGATAATTTACTTCTTTTTTCCTTTTTTTTTTTTAGGATTTCCATTCATTCATTGAATTCTATTCATTCACTTTTCTCCCTGCCCACTCCTTCCCCTCATTTCGCTCTTCTCTTTGAAAAGTAAAAAAAAAAAAATTTTTCATTGTTATACAATCCCTTCCCCCAATACCAAGCATATTTTATTTTAAACTACACTTATTTTTGTTTTTCATACTAGTCTTTGTTGTTGATTAGTGTAATGACTTTGGAGAAGTCTGTCTGCTGTGTAATAGGATTGCTCTGTATAGAAGAATTGCACCATTTGGTTTCCTCAGCCGTAATCTTAATCTTGACTATAATCTGTAATGTTGGCAGTAGTCTCAGAAGCAGATTGCCAGACCTCTTGGTTCTGTCCTCTTCTAGTGTGGATTTCAGTCTTCTTCTAATACCAAATTGGCCTCTGCAACCATAGGTTTCGTATAACAGGGTTTCCTCTTCTGGTGTCTTTGAAGGTAGCCCTGCTCTTGTGTCACATTGGCTAGAACTGGGCCACATGACTAAACCTGTGAGAGTCAGTGGCTCAGAAAATGAAAAACTCTCATGACTAAGTCATAACCAATCAAGATTTACACGTATAGTTGAGCATTGAACCATCATCTCGTGTATCTGTTGAGGAAAGGAAGAATGAATGCCTGATGAAAAATAGGAGTTATATGTAAATTACACAGGATAAAATTGCTCATTTTTCTCTCAAGGAATAACTGTTGGATTTGAACAGTCTGCTTTTTAGTTGTTAGTGCAACTCTTTACCAGTAAGCCACCAGAGAGTCTTTAGGGAAATAATATTTAGGATCAACCATATCGTGTTCCTTTTGAGAATTTTAGAGAAACTTGCTAAGTGCTTTATTCTTCTCAGACTTATTTAATAACAGATTGCTAAAGGAGAGTATGTGAAACTTGGGGTGGGGGGAGGGGATTGTATACCAATGAAGGAATTTTACTTTTCAAAGAGAAGAAGAAGAGTGAGCTGGGTGGGTAGGGGTGGACAGGGAGAAAAATGTAACAATGAATGTATGGAAATCCAAAATCTCTGTAAATGTTCATTAAAATTAATAAAATGTAATACTTTTTTTTTTTTAAAAAAAAGAAAAAATAGGAGTTATATCAGCAGAAAAAAGGAAGAAAAGATACTGTCAAGACAACTATCATAGTTTGCTGTAGTGATCTATGGGATTGTTAACTCTGTCCTTGAGTGACTTGGACCTAATTTAAAATTGAAAAATTAACTAGTTAGGAAGATTGAATAGAGTCTTTCTCCCCCTATACTGATGACTGTTGCTGTTAAGTACCATCAAGTTAAGTATGACTCATAGCAACCCAATGAACAACAGATCTGAACCTTGTCCTATCCTGTGCTGTCTTTATCATCCCTGACACACTGGAGTCCATTGCTACAGTCACTGTCAGTCCATCTCATTGAGAGTCGTCTTTTGTTCCCCCCTGACTCTCCACCTTTCCAAGCATGATGTCCTTTTCCAAAGAGTAGCCTCTCCTAACAACATGCCCAGAGTTTGTGAGATGAAGCTTCATCATCCTTGCCTCCAAGGAGCAAGGAGGCTTGTTCTTTTAGTAATCCATGAGACATTCAGTACTCTTCTCCTGTACTACGACTCAACAATACTATGACTCAAAAAACAAAACCAAAACTAGGTAAACCTTATTTAGAACTCAGATTCTTATTGTCAGCCTAAAGCTAGTAAGTAGTAAAGCTTCTCTAACAGGTGAGATCTTATAGGAAGCTTTGGAGGAGAGAAGAGAAAAACCCCCAAAACTCCACAAACGCATGACGTCAGTGAGGTTACAGGCTGGTTCAGGAGATAAGGTATAGATACATAAAACATAATAATTGACTAACAATTTGAGAGATCACAAAGTAAGCCGTAATGTTTAACATGTGATCTATTGGGACTTCTAGACATTCAGAATCTTGGGCCTCACTCAGGTCTTCTGAGTTAGAATCTGCATTTTAGCAAGATGTTCTCATAAAAGTTTGAGAAGGTCTTGAAATAGAAGTTAAGATAGGTAATTGAGTTGAACTAGAAAGATTTCTTGGAGAGAAGAGTTGAACTTGACCTGAAAGTTACATATGGCAGTGAATATTTTAGGTTTAAAGTGATAGGAATTTAATCACCTGAATGTCCATCTTTATGTAGCGTATGACAAGTAGTGTAAATGGGATGAGGCAAGGGGAAGTGTGGTATGGGTACTACAGAACATCAATGGATAAGTTATTCTAGGAAAGGGATATTTATAAGACTTTTTAAAGACTCTTGTACACTTGAGTTTTATTTTTAAACAAAATGACTACATTAAGCAATTGAATTATAATTTGGTAATTTACTAAAGGAAATAGAAACAGGAAACCCTTGAAATTGTTAGAAGGGAAATCATCTCATTCAAAAAGTTTAGCTGTAGTTCAGTCTATGTGGAATTGCTTTAAAATACCCCACCAGGTATTTCCCTAAACAGTGGTCGTAGCCAACACTGTTTGCTAAATTGTATGTTTTAGCTTTTTTCTGTAAGCAACGTACAAGTAACTTTTAATCCTAATAATTTAAGTAATAACTATATTTTTCAGTAAGTTTCTGATAGGTAAGCATGTTACATAAATTTTGGCTATACTTTTTTAGTTAATTTGCTGGATTAAAAAAATTTAAGCATAAAATAAAAACATATGCCCCGGGCAAACCTATCAATACTGAGACTCACAAAGGCATAATTTATTGGAGAATGTAGTGGTATAATTGGGGAGCTCTGGTATCCTAGTGCTCAGAAGCTATGCTGCAGTCCCTAAGGCATGCAAATTGAATCCACTAGCTGCTCCACTGGATGGGCACTCTCCTCTCTTGCCATTTACTGTCTCTAAAAACTAGCTGGAGTATCAGCTGTAAGTCAGTTTTGACTTAAAGTCACATAGCAACCACAGTACAGTAATAACAGTTTAATTGTTTTTCTAAACCACAAATAACCACCTTACAGAAATAGAGCTATAATATGACTCTGGATCACTGAAATTGTCATTGATGTTTTCTTTTGGTTATAAGACAGCTCTTAAGAGTCCTTAATAATTCTGTCTCACACTAAGAGATACTTGGCTCTGCTTCTTAGTTTGTCCAAATTATAAATGTCTTTGAATTTGAGTGTCTGTGTCATATGGAGCTTAAGGCTACCTTAGTTTAAGTCCCAGTCTGTACAAACTTGAGACAAGATAGTATGACATTTCTTTAAATGAGGGAGGAGGCTGCTATTTACTTAATCTACCCTTAACAGTGATCAGGTTACTGATTTAAAAATTAGAGCAGAGTCCAGGCATCATGAGGAATTCAAAGTTTAACCATGGAGCAAAGATATTTCTGTTCTTGGATATCTTGGGTGTTTTTTTCCCCCCCTTCATATTTTTTCTCTGTGTGAATGTTTAACAAATATTGCTTACTTACTTTGTACATCAGAATTAGAATCACTTGAGTTGCTTATCTACCACCCACTCACAAGTCCATTGCTGTAAAATCCACAGAACTGTCCACTGGGGGTTTTCAAGGCTCTGTAATCTTTATAGATACTACATCTTTCTCCTTTGGAGCAGTTGGTTAATTCAGAGCTGATATTTCATTAGCAGCTGAGCACTTAGCCACTGTGCTACTAGTGGGACTTTTTCCTACCTGCTAAGACTATCTGAAAGTTGTTAGGTGGCTCTAACCTAACTGACAGTGACCCTGTGTACGGCAGAATGAAGCACTGCCTGGTCCTCTGCCACTTGTTTGTTTGTTTGAGCCCATTGCTGCAACTGCTTTGTCAACCTGTCTTGGTGCAATCACTGTTTATTATTTCCCACCCCCCGCAAACCTTTACTTTGCCAAATATGTTCTTTCCCAAGGACTGGTCCTCCTTTATTACCTATCCAAAGTACAAGCTACCTCCTTTTACTGTGTTTGGCTTTATTCTGTTTCACAAATTGAAGGTTTGTAACAACCCTGCATTGAGCAAGTCTGTCAATGCTGTGTTTCCAAAATCATCTGCTTATTTAATGTCTCTGTCTCATATTTTGATAATTATCTCAATATTTAAAACTTTTCCACAATATAATTTCATACTATATTATAGCATTAACATAACTGCTATATGCACTTGTTAATGTGCTGTTGACTCATGGTAAGCCTATGTACTGCAGCTCTGAACCCTGCCCTGTCCTGAGACAGTCTCACTGTCTCCAACTCACCTATCCCCTTTATCCCAGTTACTCTGTCAGCCCCTCTCATCCAGGATCTTCCTGAGTTAATGCTGTCACTCCATCCTTCCAAGCATGAACTTCTCCAAGGACTGGTCTCTCTGGCAATATGTTAAAAGCATGTGAGATGGACCTTCAAAATCCTTGATCCCAAGGAACATTTGACTTTACCCTTTCCAGGATAAACTTGTTTGTTCTTTTGGCAGTCTATGGTATGTTCTATACTCTTTGTAGCACCACAACTCAAAGGCATCTGTTCTATTCATTGTTCAGCTTTCTGATGCATAGCAAGTAATTGCAAAGACCAGATTGAGCACACCTTAGTCTCTAGACTGACATCATTGTTCTTTAGCATTTTGGAGAGGTCCCTGACGGAGGATTTTCCTAGACTGCTGGTGCCAAGGGTGTTGATTGTGGAACTGAGTAAGCTGGAATTAACCGTCTCAATTGAACTTCACTCCATATTGAAGATTGCAGTCCTTGACTTTCTGTCGCAAGTGCTTTAGGTCTGCTTCCATTTCAGCAAGCAAGGCTGTGTCATCTGCACAGCACAGGTTCTTGATGAGTCTTCTTATAACCCTGATGTCATGTTCCTCCTCATAAAATAAATGCACTAGGAAACATATTCCTGTAATTTATTGTATTGCTAAATTTGCTTTATTGTGATATCTCTGATGTTTGGTTGCAAGTTAGATGACATCTTGCCATCTTGATTTCTAGGGAGCATTTTGGCTGTATTTCTCTTGAGATAGATTTCTTCATTTTTTTGGCACTCCTTGATTGATGTATTATTCTTTGCCAGCACCCTAATTTAAATGCATCTATTATTCTGGCAAATAACAACATGCTTCTTTGACCCCTTACAACCTAGTCAATAGAGAGTTGCACTGCCAACTCACAAAGAGAGTAGTTTGAATCTACCTGCTGCTCCCAGAGAGAAAGATAGGCAGTCTCCTCCTGTGCAATCTGTTGCCTCTGGAAACCCGCTGGAGGGTCATTATGGATTGGTTCTGACTATACACAGTGAGAGTTCAAGTTACTTTGGGGAGGCAGATCTTCTCAGTCATAGGGCACACTGCTATGTCAGACAATGTTCATGGTCATATGCATGTTTTTCAGGCTACACTGAAATGTCCTGCTGAAATTTGTCCACCTTAGGTGAACTGACTTGTATTTAACATACTGGTTGTCATTTCTTCCAGCTTCACAGCAAAACAAAAGCCACTACAGTGTGACAGATTGAGTGAAAAAGTTTAGAACCTGTAATTAGGGATTTTTATATACTTTCAAGATTTAGACTCCTTATGTTTCCTTCATTTCTGGAACTCTTTTGCTGATAATTTGTTTTACTTCACTTTTGTGCCATTGAATCAGAGCTGATTCTTAAGCTGACTCTCCAGTGGGCTTTCTTTCAGAGGCAGTAAATTGGACGAAGGAGATTACCCATCTTTCTCCATGGTGTGGTTGGTGAATTTGAACTTGTGTACCTTTGGAGTGGGAGTGCAACTGCTTACCACTTGGCCACCAGCGTTCCTGGTATATGCAATGTATAAGCACTGGGCTGCTAACGGAAAGATTTAAATCCACTATCTTAATAATTAAGAAAAGACCTAGTGATTTGCTCTCCTAAAGATTTTAACATGAGAAGGCATATTGGGGAAGTTCTGTCCTGTTGGAGCTAGGAAAATTTTATTTGCTTGCTTTTTTCTTTTAATGAAGGGTTCATGTACATAGTACAAGGATGTTTAATGAAAAGTAATTGTCCCTTCCCTCACTCTGAGTTATAGAGCATTAAGCAGGTTATTCTGTAAACCCTTGACATATATTAACTTATTTAGTTGTGTCTGAAATTAGTGAGATATGTTATTGTTCTCATTTCATAGTTGAAAACAGGCTTCAAGTAATGAAAGCACCTTTTTGAGCTACACAGCTAAAAAGTGATGGAGCTGTCTGGCTCTGGAGTCTGACTCTGCTGAGTGGGCGGATGTGAGGATTAAATGGATTAATACACGTAAAGGTTTGTTTCAGGAGAGTAGGCAGTTCATCTCTAGCAAGACAGATTCTTTACATATCCAGAGATTTTTCACATCTTTTAAAATAAAGGCCAGCTTTGTATCCCTCCATTTATTGGACTATTTAAGAATCAATTGATAGAAAGGTAAATGCATAGGATTGTAATAAATGTCATTTCAAAGAACTCAATGTGAAAGATGCTTATTCCCCCCCCATTCTTTTATGAAAGAATAGAGATTCTAAGAAAGTTGTTGAACTGAATGTTAAGCCCTTGAATTTTGTATATAATGTATCTTTAAAGAAACATTTATTAAATTCTTACCATGTGCCAGGAATAGTGTATATGTATACTGATTTGATTTCAGTAATAACATGGTATTAGAAAATGGTTTTTGGTTTTTTAACAGATTGACATTTCATAGATATTAAAGTACAGTTGGCTCTTGACCAATATAAGCATTGACCTCCCATGCAGTTGAAAATTTGTGTGTGAATTAGAGTTGCCCCCTTGAACTCAAGTATTGAAACACTGTCTCATTACTGTGGAGTCAGAATTGACTTATAGTTGACTGTACAGTGGGTTTTAAGAGACTGTAAATTTCATGGGAGAGTGTCTATCTTTTTTCCTGTGGAGCAGCTTATGGATTCAAACCACCTATCTTTGGGTTGTCATTGCAACTTCTTATCCACCCAGTCTCCTCCAAGTATTGAAAAGCCACCTGAAAAAGTAGGTGACAAAAATCATCTTGGTGAAACTTACTTGAGCCACAAGTGAGTTCACTGGACTGTAACAAGGAGGCTTGGTGGCATAGTGCTTAACATTTTGGGCTGCAAGACTGATGATTAAAATCCGCCAGCACTCTGAAGGAGAAATATGAACAGTGTCCTCATGTAAAGATTTACAGCCGTGGACACTACTGGTCGATCATTGTAAATCAGAATCCACTCAGTAGCAGTGGATTTGGAATACTAGCAGGAGTTGTTCAGAACTGTTGAGTCAGAGCCAACCCATAGCTAACCCTCTGGTTTTCAGAGGCAGGAGATTGCCGATCCTTTTCCTGAGAAGCAGCTGATGGACTTGAACATGCATGCCTTCGGAATTACAGTGCAGTTTCTTTTACCATTTGGCCATCAGTCATCGATACTAACAGGAGAGGGGAGAAAAAAAAGTTTTTTTAATAACTGAACCTTGTATAATTCAACCTATAATGTTGAAGAGCCAGATGTAACTATGGAAAAGTATATAGTGAAATTGTGAAGTTAGGATTTGAATCCATGTATGTCTTATTTCAAAACCTTGTTCTTTCTTGTGTACTGTGTGGACCTTGTAGAGGGATAATATCAAGCCTTTAGACTCTAACCTTGGTTCCAGCATGTGTTTAGCAAAAATGACAAAGAAGTAATAATACGTTGCTTTGAGACTTTTAAGCTAACCTAAATCAGAGCAGTCTTATTTGTATGTTAAAGTGTTTTGAGGGTTTTTTATTTTGACAGCACCTTGTTTCATGTGTTCCCTAGAAAATATGTCAAGAAAAATAAAGGTTCAGTAATTGAGCCTTACCTTTAGGACCCAGCGTCTTGATCTTCATTTTCATTCTTCTAGTCACTACACACACACATAAATAGATAGGAATGACTTTAAAGATTTCCTTCTTGGGTGTTTTAAAATCTTGACTATTCTAAAAACTAAGCTACATTTTCTACGTGAGCAGTTTTTTAACCTTGAATTAGTAAAACATTAATAAAATATTTATGACATTTACCATTGACCCTATTCTGCAATGTAGGAGTTAATCCAGCAGTTTTTTATTAAAATGCCAGTATTATGCAACTAATTACAGCAGAAATCTGGAGGGAGATGGGTGAGGCTAGTAGTGATTCCGAGAAATAGTGAATATGAGAGAAACCACAGTCAGCACCCCTTTTAAAAAAAAACCAAAGTCACACCAATGCTAAGACTCATTTGTTATCTGGAAGATAGCAGTAATTTCTGAGTCAGTGGAATTATTGAAGTTTTCTGATTTTTTTAGGCTTCCTAGTTTTTCAGAAAACATTGTAGATTTAAAAAAAAATAGGAAATAATTTAAAAAAAAAATCCCTTCTCAATGTGTATATGTTCTTATACTCGTAATCTTTACCTAAGGAACTCTGGTGGTACAATCGTTAAGTGCTAACCAGAAGTTTGGTAGTTCAAATCCACCCAGCCTCTGTTGGAGAAAGACCAGATGATCTACTCTTGTAAAGAGCAGAGCCAAGAAGACCATGAAGGGGCATTTTAGGAGGTTTCTATGGGTGTGAAATCAATTTGATAGCAACTAACAGTGATAAAAATCTGTACATACATGTTTTTAAGAGCAGCGTAATGAGACATAATTCATATGCCGTACAGTTAACTAACTTAGAATATTCAGTTAAGTGATTTTTAGTATATTCATCATTGTACAACTCTCACCACAATCTAATTTTAAAAACATTTTCATTACTCTAAAAGGAGCCCTAGTCATTAGCATTTCTACTCATTTCCTCTTCTTCCAGTCTTCTGACTCCTAGCAAATGTTAGGCTTCTCTAACTCTGGACTTGCTTTCTTTCCTAAATGCTTAAAAATGTTCTGGATATTTTGTATAAATGGAGTCATATTTCTTGTGTAACTGGCATCTTCTATTATAGATTGATTTAAAAGTTAGTCCACATACCTTTTCTCATACTTCATTCCCTTTATTGTAGAATATTCCACACTGCATTTCATTTTTTAAATAAAATGTTTATTATATACTGGCTTACTTAAAAGCTCACATATATTTTTTTTTCACACCAGATCTTTCACATTTCCTTTACTTACCCCTCCCTACAACCATCAGGTTGTGTGCTTTTATGATTAACCACACCATCCCCTCCCCCCAGCCTCACCCCTCTGCTCCCACCCTTACCCTCTTTGTCCTTCATACCTGTTCTGCAATAAAGGTCTTACATAGTATTTATCCTTGTGGTACCGAGTTAGTTCATTCAGCTTAATGTTCTCCAGTCCCTCCCAAGTTAGGTAGTAATTTACAAAACCATTGTTCTTGCATACTACATAGTATTCCATTGTGTTCTCAAGCCATTTGATTGTGGTTGGACATTTGGGGCTGTTTTCAAGCTCTTGTGATGGTGAATAATACTGTTATAAACTTTGGCGTACAAGTCTTCGTTTGTGACTCAGTTCTCATTTTCTTGGGGTATATTCCAAGCAGTGGAATAGCTGGATTATATGGAATTTCTGTGTTCAGCTTTCTGAGGAAACAGCAAACTGCCTTCCAGAGTGGTTGTACCATTTTACAATTCCACTAACAGTGTATAAGAGTTCCTATCTCGTTGCATACTTTCCAACATGTATTACTGTTGTCCTATTAAAATTTACTACTGTTGTTGGGGTGAAATGGTATCTCATTGTGGGTTTGATTTACATCTCTTATTTCTAGTGATTTAGAGCATATCTTCATGTGTCTTGGCCATCTGAATATCTTCCTCTGTGAAGGGTCTTCACAAGTCTTTTGCCCATTTTGTAATTGTGTGATCAGTCTTTTTTTTTTTTGTGGAGGCCCTGTAGGATTCTGTAAACTTTTGATATGAGATCCTATTGCCAAATGTTTTTTCCCCCAGTCATTAGGTTTTCTTTTCACTCTGTTGGAAAAAGTTTTTGATGCGCACAGGGATTTAATCTTTAGAAGGTCTCATTCGTCAATTTTATCCTTCCAAGATTGTTCATCTTTGGCTGTATTCAGCACTCTCTTTATACCATGGTGTGGGCCGTCTAAGCTTGATAAGTTTGTCTCTAATGAACTTTATGGTATTGAGCTTTACTACTAGGTTTCTGACCCACCTTGAGTTGATTTTTGTGTATGGTGTGAGATGTAGGTCCTGTTTTAGCTTTCTACAAGTAGTAGTCCAGTTTGGCCAGCACCATTTGATGGAGGTTGTCATTTCCCTATTTGATAGGTTTTATTTCCTTGTCGAATATCAGTTGACCATAGATAGCTGAGTCTATTTCTGGCTTCTCAATCCTGTTCCATTGGTCTATGTTCCATTATACTAGTACCATGCTGTTTCGGTTATTAGTGCTGTGTAGTAGGTTTTGCAGTCAGAGAGTGCTATGTCTCCCACTTCAGTTTTGTTTTTCAGGAGTGTTTTACTTATTTGGGGTCTCTTTCCAAATAAAATTGACAATTTCCCTTTCGATCTTCTTGAAAAAGGAATTCGGTATCACTATTGGGATTGCATTAAACATTGCTTTTGGTAGGTTTTTCATTTTCACAGTATTGAATCTTTCTATCCATAAACAGGATACATTTTTCCATTTATTAGGTCTTTTACTGTGTCTCATAGGAATGTTCTGTAGTTTTCTTTGTATAGATCTTTTATTTCTCTAGTTGAGTTTACTCCCAAGTAGCTCAGTTTGTGGTTGGCTATTGTCAACACCTTATTTTATACACTTTTTCATTTTCTAAAATTTAAATTTCTTTTTTTCAATTTAGTATTTCTGAGTGACTTCATTTCTGAGAAAATGCAGTAAATATGTTGTTTTTCCGTTCATGCCACAAAGGAGCTCTGGTGGTGTAGTCTGTTGGGAATTGGGTTACTAACTGGAGGGTAATTTGTCTCTAGTGGTTTATATCCTCCAGTGGCTCCATGGGAGAAAGATGAGCAGTCTCCTCCTATATGATTTACAGCCAAAGGAAACCTGCTGGAGGATCTGCTCTGAGTCTGCCATAGAATGGTACAGAGAGAGAGAGAGAGAAACACCCTAGTAAGTACAAGCAAAATCCCTAGACATTATATATAAAGGAAACAAGAATCTGAAAAGTAAAGAGAAGAAAGACCAGCTAGAGACTTTGAGAATCATAATACAGTCCTGAATTCCCGGGTTTGGTAGGTTTTTTTCAACTCCTTTATGCATCGTAGATTTTAAAGCACAGGAAACTTGCAACCTGGGTACACCAACTGGTACAGGGAAAAAAAAGCATCTCCTCTCTCTATTGAAAAAATTAGGAAAGGGGCAGACTACTGAGACAAAACTATTAAGACAATAACTGCTTTATTCCAGCCAGATGCCATAGAGAAAACTGCACTGCCTTCCAGCTCCCATGCCTACAGAGGCTGACTGGGAGTCTCTGTTACCTTGAGAGACTTAATTCTCCTTGCCAGGATGTTGTCAGGAAAGCCAAGTAGGGAATGGGGCTTTCATCCTTTCTGTGTAATCAAAGCCTCTCCTCCTACTACATGGGCAGAGAGTTCAGTTAGACCTTTCATCTGCAGTGAATCACCTCCACTGCAGAGTTAGTGGAGAACATTGGGAGCTGGAACTCTCTTATTGCTATCTAATAGGAAT
The DNA here is from genome assembly GCF_000299155.1 of Elephantulus edwardii. Taxonomy (NCBI): domain Eukaryota; kingdom Metazoa; phylum Chordata; class Mammalia; order Macroscelidea; family Macroscelididae; genus Elephantulus; species Elephantulus edwardii. The sequence continues at coordinate 5,576,740 of NW_006399778.1, read as the reverse complement.
GAATGAATGACATCGTTTGGTGTCAGTGAAGGCTGAGTGGAGAACCTGGATTTCCTTTCCTGCTTGGCATTAACAAGGCAATGTTCCCTTCCTTTCCTTGCCAAAGTGATGTCAGAGAAAGTCAGATAAATAGAATTTAAGCAGGTTCATGACATAATGTCAAAATGGAAAGCTTCAATTAAAAAAAACACACAAAACCACAACAAACACCTCTTACCAGGAACTAGGAACATCTTGATTAAAAACAAAACAATAGATGCCAACACTGAAATAACAGTTATTAGAATTACTGGGCAAAGGGCTTAAAGCATCCATGATATGAGTGATTCAATGAGCAATTATGAGTACTTCTTTAGAACATATGGACAAAGGAAAGAAAGTCTCAGTAAAGAAATAGAAGGAATAAAGTAGAACCAAGTATAAGTTTATAACTAAAATATGCCATAATTGGAAAACAAAGCTCAGTAGATGGGCTTAACAGTGGGTTGGAGGAGGCAGAAGGAGGAGAAAAAAAATCAGTGAACTGGAAGACAGAAATTACTCAATCCAAGCAACACCAAGACATAGACTAAATATTTAATATTTTATCCAGGTTTGCTACCATCTACCTAACAGTGGTCTTTTTCACAGGCTTTTTTGTCTTCTGTTGGCCCCATAGTTAGATATCTGGAATTCCCCCCCCCCATAAAAACACACAGAAGTCCAAAGATAGAAATTTTATAAAGGAGGCTAATTGAAGCATCATTATTTCTAACAAGAACTCGTTGGAGACTATAAGGGATTTGTTAAGTTATAGAACATTCATATGAAAAAGAGTTTACACTGAGACTAAGATGAAATGATAAAATGTTTAGTTGATATTTTTAAAAGGAAAGAAGTATGTACATTAAAAAAATCTTGATGAATATGTGGCAAATGATTCTGTAGAAACTACAGGGTAAAATAATGTTTTATTTTTAAAATAATGAGTAATACTACTATTAGCAGTTTTAAAAAACATACTTTTCTTTGGTGCTGTTCTTAGATGCTATGTAGCCATTACTGTTATGCTAGTAGGACAAAACTAGGCCTAGAATAAAGATTCTCTTGACCTCAGTGCAGTGATTTCAAGTATACTGTTACACTCTATTCAGTCTCCTGTGGCAATATAGTTCATACTGAGCAGACTTTTTTTAATCCTACAGCTTTATTGAAATGGAGTTTTACTAGTACAACTTAGATTTTTGTTTTGTTGAGGTGGAACTGACCCATAGCTGACCCTCTGACAGATTTTTAGAGGCAGTTTTTCACATGGTAGGAGATTGCCCATCTTTTACACGAGGAGCAGCTGGTGGTTTCAAACCATGTGCCTTCAGTATTGTAGTGCAGCTTCTTGCCACTAGGCCATCAGATTGTTGTTGTTTTGTGCTGTCAAGTCACTGACATGAAAGAGAAAAATGGTGATGCATTCATACTTAAAAATACCATTTCTAGGTCCATCATGAAATATGTGAGTGACAGGATAATGTCCATGCACATACAAGGAAGACCTGTTAATACCACTATTCAAATTTATGCACCAACAGAGTCAAAGAGGAGGAAATAGATGATTTCTAACAACTGTTGCAATCAGAAATTGATCATACATGCAACCAGGATGCACTAATAATAATGGGTGATTGGAATGCAAAGGTTGGGAATGAAGAAGAAGGATTGGTTGTCAGGAAACATGGACTTGGTGATAGAAATGAGACTGGAAACAAAATGATAACCTTGTACAAGAAACACAAACAGTGTACACATGGACCTCACCTGATGGTGTACACAAGAATCAGATTGATTTAATATGTGGGGAAAATCATTGGAGAGACTCAATATCAGCTGTGAAAACTAGGCCAGGTCTGATTGTGGATCAGATCATCAGCTACTTGTATGCATGTTCATACTGAAGCTAAAGAAAATAAAATGAAATCCACAAGAACCAAAGTTTGACCTTGAGTCTATCCCTCCTGAATTTAAAGACTATCTCAAGAACAGATTGAGGCCTTGAATACTAATGAGCGAAGACCAGGTAACCTGTGGGACTGTATCAGGTATCATCCATGAAGAATACAAAAAGTTGTTAAAAAGATGGAGGAAGAAGAAAAGACCAAAATGAGTGTCAGCAGAGACTGAATATTGCACTAGAGCTCTGAGAAGCCAAAGCAAAGGGAAGAAATGAAGACGTTAAGGACCTGAACAGAAGATTTCAAAGGGCAGCACAGGAAGACAAAATAAAGTACTATAATGTACTTGGCAAAGCTGGAGTTGAAAAATCAGAAGGGATGAACTCACTCAGCATTTCTCAAGCTGAAGGAACTGAGGAACAAGAACAAATTCAAGCCTTGAGTTGCAGTACTTAAGGATGTTGTGGGCAGAATGTTGAATGACCCAGGAAGCATTAAAAGATGAAAGGAGTACACAGTCATCATATACTTTGAATTAGAGGAGTGAGGTTTTTATTTATAGCTTCTTGAAATCAGAATTTCTCTACAAATTCATTATATATGATAAGAATATCATCTGATCAGTAACTTCCAATTTTCCAATACTGTCAAAACTGGGCAAAACTTGTATATGTTTCCTTTTTGAGTTGTTGTAAGTTTTGAAGAGGCAGTTGATGAGAAGCCAGTTTTTAAAAGCAATTTGAAGGGTAAGCATGTTATACTCTTCAGGGAAATGAGGGAGAACTTGGATTTCCAGAAAAGCATGTTTTTAAAAACTGCTAATAGTAATATCACTCATTATTTTAAGAATAAAAACTAAGACATTACAGAAAATTCTCTTATCCTGATATTTCCACCCAATCATTTGCCACATATTCTTCAATATTCTTGTGTTCAATGTACACACCCTTTTTTCCTGTTAAAAATATAAACATTTTTTATCATTTCCTCTTAGTTTCAGTGTAAATAATCTTAACTCTTTTTCATATAGATGTGCTATAATTTAACAAATCCCTTATAGTCTTCAAAGAGCTCTTGTTAATAATAATAATGATGCTTCAATTAGCCTCCTTTTAAAAATTTCTATCTTTGGATATCTGTGTTTGTTTCAATAGAAAAAAAAATTCCAGATATATAACTACTGGGCCAAAGGAAATAACAAAGTTTTGAAAAAGACCATTGTTAGAGCAGTCCATTTGAGCATGTCAACTCTCTCCTTCTGTGTAAACTTTTCCCTCCTTAGAGCTCAAGTGATGTAATTAAAGATTTATTCTTTTATATCAGGGGAGCCAACTTCTTTTCATAAAGTGCCATTGTTGTTACATACCAATTATTGCCTGCGACTCGGTGACCCTATGTGCAATAGCTCTGAACTCCACCTTATCCTGAGCCAGTCTCACTGTGTTTGACACATCTAGCCCCATTGCTTTAGTCACTGTGTCAGTCCATCTCATCTGGGGTCTTCTTCTCTAGTGCTGTTGTTCTGTCCTTCCAAGCATGATGTCTTTCTTAAAGGACTGGTCCCTCCTGGCCACGTGTCCAAAGTATGTGAGATGGAGCTTCAGAATTCAGAATCCTTGCCTCCAAGGAGCAGGTTGGTTTCACCCTCTCCAAGACAGACCTGTTTGTCCGCTTGGAGGTCCATGGTATATTCAGTATTCTTCTCCAGCACCATAACTCAAAGAAATCGTCATCCATAGTCACTGTTAAGCTCTCTGATGCATGGCAAATAATTACAAAGACCATGGTCTGGATCAGGTGCACCTTTGTCTCTAGACTGGCATCGTTGCTCTTTAGCACTTTGGAGAGGTCCCTGACAGTAGAGCTTCCCAACACAGTTCATCTTTTGATTTTCTGGCTGCTGGTGCCAAGATTGTTGATTGAGGAACCAAACAAGCTGTAATTGTTAATAACCTCAATCTCCTCTCCATCTATCATGGTGCTTTCAATTGCCCCAGTGGTGAGAATCTTTGTCTTTTTGATAATGAGCTTTTAATCCATTAGAAATGGCTTTATAAAATATCTTTTAAATGAGCACAGGTGTCATAGTCCTATAGTATATTTCACTGTTATCCAAAAAGATAATTTGTTCTTTTCTTGTTCCCTAAAGGAGTATGTTAAAAAGGAGCTTATTTAATGTCTTTGAAGACAGGTACACTTATAAGCTTCTCTTTTGATATGAACATATAATGAATACATTACAAAGAACAAGAAATGTCTTAGATTTCATGAAACTTATGCTAGACTTTGTTTTAAGGAAAAATTTTGTGTTTCTCTCTAGGATTGATTAGGTCTGTATTACCTCATATGGTCATGATGTGACTTTTAAATTTGAATTAATTAAAAATTTAAAAAATAATGTTAAAATTTCAGTTTAGTTAGACCAGCTGTGTTTTAAGTACTCTCTAATCATGGGGTGCTCTGATGGTGTAGTGGGTAAGGAGCCTCTGCCTTTAAGCCAAGGGCTATAACTCTCTCAAGGTTCAGTTCCACCAGCTGCTCCAGGAAGATGAGCAATCTCCTCCCATTTGATTTATAGCCTTTGAAAAACCATTGGAGGGTCAACTTTAAGTTGGTTTGATGACAGTGAGTTCAGGTGTGTGTTGTTGTTTTTTTTTTTTTAAGTTTCTTTGGTCACTCACAGTGATCCTCCATTGGGCTTCTGAACCTATAAATCTTCATGGGAGGAGACTACCCCTCTTTTTACTTCCAAACTGCAGGTGGACTTGCCAACCTTGGGATTAGCAGTTTTGCACAGTGCAAACAGGGAACATTTCCATCACTGGAAAAAGCTCTGTGAGACAACACTGTAGTATACTGAGCATTTCTAAGAAGGGAAATAAAAGAGTAAAATAATCAAGACCTGGATTTCTGCTGTTCTACAATACGACTTTTTCTGTCATTTTGTACTCTTGATGAAAAGTTAGCAAGAGATCTGACCTTGTTTTTTTCCTTTTGTTCTCAGGCTGGCAGTGATGGTGAAAGCATAGGAAACTGCCCCTTTTCCCAAAGGCTCTTCATGATTCTTTGGCTCAAAGGAGTTGTATTTAGTGTCACAACTGTTGACCTGAAAAGGTAAGACAATTACATTTTTGATTAAACTTGAGAGCATGTACTTTATTGTATTTCTAGTTTCTTTTCTCTATCCCAGCTTTCCAATATATTGTATTGAAAGTTCAGTTGATTTATGTTCAAATTTAATTTTTCTGGGGATAATTTAAAAATAATTGCAGCAGTACATTGACAGAGAATTGCCAGAAATTCAAGCAGGATTTAGATGGAGATGTGCAACGAGGGATGTCATTGTATTGTATCATTGTTTTGGATCTTGACTGAAAGAAAATACTAGAAAAATGTGTACCTGATTTTATTAACTATCCAAATATATTTCATTATGTCAATCATAACCTATTGATGAAGCTTTAAGACTATAGCCTTCAAGTATGGATTACACCTCCACATAAAGAAAACAAAACTCCTAAGAACTAGATCAGTAAGCAGCAGCATGATAAATGAAGAAAAGATTGAAGGGTAAGGATTCCATTTTACATCCCCTGATCCACATCAGTGCCCAAGTAAGTAGGAAAATAAGTCAAGAAATCAGATGACTTGCTGTATCTGTTGTAAAGGCTCCTTTGAAGTGTTAAAAAACAAAGATGTCACTTTGAGGACCAAAGTATATCTGACCCATCCATTGTATTTTCATTTGCTTCAAATATATGTGAAAGCTTATTCCATTTAATCTGTGGTCTGTATTAACTAGAGTTTGGCATTACATGATTCATTGTCCTCTGACCATTCTTGGAAGCCGAAGAGCTTTTTCTAGCTTTCTCATAATAATGGGGAGAGCTCTGAAGAGCCCTAATGTGTAGTAAGCTCTTTGTACTTAGAAACTTTTGTTCTCCCCTTGCATACAAGGTCAAGGAAAAGAACATTCATACTTTAAAAAGAAGACAAGATTAAGTTAAAGGTTAAAAATAAGGTTATTTTTCCTTGAGTCATGTAAATGGTTTACTAATTGAAAGGTTAGTAGTTTGAATCCACCTGGAGACTCAGTGGAAGAAAGACCTGATCTCTTTCATAACGGTTGTAGTTAAGAAAACATTATGGAGAAAGATTTGGTGTGAAAAACCATGTATATGAACTTTACAAGTAAACCATATTAAAGGAAAAATTTTATATTAAAAAAACACCTGTGGAGTTTAGTTCAGTGATAGATTTGATTTTTCTTTTTGGCATCAAGAAAAACAAATCCGAGCCTTGGGAATTCTTGACAGAAATACTATACCACATGATGTATAAAGTCTTAAATGATATACATTAGAAAATAAGCCATCCCCTAATAGGTGGCAGAATTCCACCATATATTGAGAGTTATTTGAAAGCTGTAATTTTATTCCCAGTTATAAGTGGTCATGAAATGGGGTCCCTGTGAGTGTCTTGAAATGTATTCTTCACTTAACTGAAAAAAAAAAAAAACAAAAACTACTTCAAACATATTTTCTAAAGCAATGATTGCTGTATAATTCGTGATAAATTATTGGTGATAAATCCACAAATCAATACCTGGAATTAAAGCACAAGTAAAAATACAGGGGAAGTAAGTTTAGGGAGGGGGAGGGGATTTGTCATATGAAACACAATGAAGAATAACTTGAAAAGTTAAATAAGAGACTTTAAGAAAATGAATAAGATGAGATGTTAATTTTTCAATGAAAACACTAAGTTCACTTACACAGTGCACTTACCCAGTTTTCCTGTACTAGTACAGGTATTCCATCTAATTCTTCGATGCGATATTGTAACACATTAAAGAGACATTATTATTTTGGAGTCATTTCTGAAACCTAAAAAAAAAAAAGGTTGCAAGCTTAAAATGTATTTATTGAAAATAAACCATGAAGTCTTTTAAGAACGATCTTAATTTTAATCTTTAACTTAATCTTTTAAAAGTATGAGTGTTCTTTTCCTTGACCTTGTATGCAAAGAGAGAATAAAAGTTTCTAAGTACAAAGAGCTTACTACACATTAGGGCTCTTTAGAGCTCTCCCCATTATGATGAGAAAGCTAGAAACTGTTCTTCAGCTTGCAAGAATGGTCAGAGGACAGTGGATAACTGCTCTTATTTTACATATTTATGTTTAAGAATATATTTTCTATGAATATGGTGGACGGTGGAGCAGGGAAATAAGTGGGTAAAGACGTGTGTGCCAAAGGCAGGGACAGCACTGACACTAATGGTTAATTCCACAATAAGGGACATACCTTTAACTTGCTGGTCTGTCTGATACTTCTCTAAATCTGAACATTCACATTAAGACAGACTAGGAAGAAGGATTGGCCA
>NW_006399778.1:5567093-5567687 GCF_000299155.1 Elephantulus edwardii | reverse complement strand
TGTACTGCATAGTATTCTACTGGTGAATATAATTTCTCAATCCATTCTGTTGTGGTTGGGCTTTTGGGCTGTTTCCATATTCCTGTGATGGTGAATAATGCTCCTATGAACACTGGTGTATATAATTTTCTTGGGGTTTATTCCTAGTAGTGGCATAACTGGGTCATATGGAGTTTCTATGTTCAACCTTTTGTGGAAATGCCAAACTCCCTTCCAAGAGTGGTTGTAATATTTTACAATCTTACTAAGAGTTATGAAAGTTCCCACCTCTCCACATCCTCTTCAACATTTATTGCTTGCTGCCCTGCTAAACTTTTACTGCTACTGGAGTTAGATGGTATCTCATAGTGGTTTTGATCTGCATATCCCTTATTGCCAGTGGTTTTGAGCATTTCTTCATCTGCCTATTGGCCATTGAATGTCCTCCTCTCTGAAAAGTCCTTCCATGTCTTTTGCCCATTTTGTAATTATGTTATTAATCTTTTTCTTGTGGATTCTGTAATCTTTTGTTATAAGACCTTTATCTGAAATGGTATTATCAAATGCTCTTTTACCAGCTGGTAGATTTTCTTTTCACCCTGTTGGAAAAAGTTT
>NW_006399778.1:5503702-5550391 GCF_000299155.1 Elephantulus edwardii | reverse complement strand
ACATGAAGACTGCCCAGGAGCTCAGAAAGAAAAGGACGTTTCCCTAGAGCCAAGCAAGAACCAGCACTCTGATTTTGGACTTCCAGCTGCCTAAACTCTGTGTGTGTGTGTGTGTGTGTGTGTAATTGTTTGTTAAAGTCATCCACTTATGGTATTTATGCTATAGCATAACCAAACAATTAGGCAAAAAAGGAATGAATTTAAAATTTGTGCTCTACCTACTCATTATACCCCTCACAGTTCCCTAGTCAGGAGTTGCAGAGAGACCAGCTCTAGTATCCTCAGTATTCTGTAACTGTGCTGCACTTACACCAAGCATCTGGAGTTGAGTCACAGTCTCATGTCCTCCAATTGTTGCAAGTGTACTGAATTAAATATTAATTGAAGTTAAGCCACTTAAATTGCTTAAGGTATTAATACCTACAGTGCTCCTCTTCATTGTTCATCTTCCCTCTTTCATCTGTTGTTTGTGTCTTCTTTCTCTTTATTCTTTTTCTGTGAGAAACAAAGTGGAATTTATGAAATAACTTTTTTTATCACCTAAAAGGCTACTATGATAAGGAAGATTTAAGAAGCAAAAAGAGACTAAACATAAAAATGAGCTTTGTTTGTATCTCATGGCATCAATTCTAGATCTTTTATTTTTTTTACAGATACCACTTAAGGGACATGTATAAATATTTGAGTGAAATGGAATTAATTTTTGAATATTTATTGAAAGAAACCACAGATATCATAAAATCTTTAATTATTGCCTGTTGGTTGTTTCCATTGCTGCCTCAGAGTTTCTGTAATGTTTTGTAAAGCATCTGTAAAATGAACCTTTCTAGGTCAGACAAAACATCTGAGACCTTACAGTGCCAAGTGAGACCTAGAAGCTGACGAATCTTAGATTCTCCTTGAGATGATTTGATGTGGACGTAAGCTAATCACCTCACTGCTTAAAATTTTTCCTTTTAGTAAAGTCTACTAATTTTTCAGAGGCACTGAAGCTTCTTAAATGTACTTTAAAATTAAAGAACTGACGTGGTTGTCTCCCATCAGAGAAGCCTAAACAAAGAATTTCATTATCTTTGTTATTTTAAATTTGTCCTTGAATCAGTTGTTATTATTATGTGGCACTGAGACACTTCCAACTCACTGTGACCTCCATGTGACATGGAGCTGTCCCATAGGATTTTCTAGGTAGAAATCTTTATGGAGAACAGATCTCCAGGTCTTTCTCCTGGGGAGCCTCTGATGATGTGTGAACTCTTTGGTTGGCAGCTCAGTGCTCCGCTACTATGCTATCAAGGCTCCTTCCCTTCCCATTATCACCCAGGTAATTCTGCCCAATCACAGGCCTGTCTGTCTAACACTTTGTTAGTGTGGTACTGAAACCTTTTATTTGCATTAATTAGTTTAGCTTACTTTTATATATGTTACTTGATTGGATCTTTATAGGTACAATACAGATGAGGAACTTCGGACCTAAAGAAGTTGTGATTTACTTAGTCACATAACCAGTGAATTGGTAGTTATTAGAATCTTTTCCAGATTCCCTTTATTTACTTTTCAGTTCTTCTCTACCACGATAGGTTCCTCTTTCTCTAATAGTTTTTAAGTTCTCCGAATAAAAACTACTACCATAATTAATTATATAGTTTCATTAATCATAAAAATTATTTCCTGTCTGAAAACAAAGAATACCAGAAGAATGTCTGTGCTTTATTGACTTTGCAAGTCATTTGACTGTGTAGATCATAACAGATTATGGCTAACATTGAAAAGAATGGGAATCTCAGAAGACTTAGTTGTGCCTATGGAAAACCTATACCTAAAACAAGAAGCTATTGTGTGAAAAGAACAGGAGAACACTCTTGTTGTTAAGTGCCATCGAGTAGTAGGTGACTCATAGCAACCCTATGAACGAAACTCCTGGACACCTGTATAACTTTCATCCTTTCTCCAGGTTCATAGGGTTTCCAGAGGCAACCTCTTATGGAAGTGGATGCCACTCCTGCTTCCAAGCTTGTTTTAATCTGGGAGTCCACCAAACACTGTCCACCATGGGTAACCATTCTTGCATTTGACTCATCAGTGTCAATGTTTGGCTTCACAGCAACCACGAGTTACCTCTGTACCGCAAGTGGACATACAGGGTTATACAACCTAGAATCATGTTTCACCAAAACCAATTAAAGGCAGGCCTGAGGGCCGTGGAGTAGAGTCACCCACCTTTGGCTTGGGAACATGGCTTTCTGTCTGCTAGGCCAACTGCTCTGTTCTCTCTCTCTCTCTCTCTATGCTGTTGTTGGTTTTGTTGTTAGTGTCATCGAGTCGTAGGCGACTCATAGTGACCCTATGAATGAAAGTCCTGGACACCTGTATAACTTTCATCCTTTCTCCAGGTTCATACGGTTTCCAGAGGCATGCTATTATGGAAGTGGATGCTACCTGGTTTAAAATTAAAGGTGTGCATCAGGGTTATACCTTTCTCCATACCTATTCAGTCTGTATGCTGAGCTAATTATTCCAGAGAAGCTGGACTCTGAAGAAGAGTGTGACATCAGGATAGGATGAAGACTCATCAATCACCTTCATATGCAGATGATCCAAGCTTGCCTCCTGAAAGGGAGTGGGACTTGAAGGACTTGTTGCAGAAGATCAAAGACTGAAACACCCAATGTGGATTGCATCTCAGTGTCAAGAAAATAAAAATTCTCTCCATGGACCAATAGGCAACATTGTGATAGATGGAGAAAAGATTCAAACTCCAAATTCATCTTGGATTCATCATAGTTAATACCCTTGGTACCAGCAGTCAGTAGATCAGGACACATATTGCACTGGGAATGTCTGCTGTCGGGAACCTCTCCAAATTACTGAAAGGAATGATAATTAGTTTGAGGACTAAGATGTGCCTAATTTAGAACATGATTTTTTTTTACTTTTCTCTAAGTTTTCCTTTAATAATATTTCTACAATTCATAGTGCACAAAGATACTACATTAAAATGACATGCTTTCAGAAATAATCCCAAAATGTTGTAAACAAAGGTTAGATTGTTTGTTTTGGGTTTTCTGTTTCTCTTTTTTTTTTTTTTAAAAAAAATGACCTATTTAAGCAATCTCTTCTCTATAATTTCTCATCATTACTTCAGATATAAAAATAGACACATCAATCTATAACTATCATCTTTTCATTCACTTACTATGCATGTGAGAGCTGGGCAATGACAGAAAAAAAATCATCTGTCTTTTAGCTGTGGTGTTGCAGAAGAGTACTGAATATCCCATGGACTGTCAAAAGAACAAACAGATATATCTTGGAGAATGTACAACCAGAGTGCTTCTTAGAAGTAACAAGGATTGCGAAGCTTCATCTCACATATTTTTGGCATGTTGCTAGGAGAAGCTATTCCTTGGAGAGGGACATCGTGCTTGGAAAGGTGGAGGATGGTGAAGGAGAGGAAGACCCTCAGCCAGGTAGTTTGACATAGTGACACAGTGACCATTGAAGCAGTGGGCTTCAGTGTGTCAGAGATTGTGAATATAACACAGGATAGGACAGGGTTCAGATCTGTTGTTCATAAGGTCACTATGAGTTGACTATGACTCTTTTGAGACAATACAACAATTATAAACATATTGATGGTTATACTTTATAATTCTGAAATGAGCAAATTGTTTTTCCAGATGCTCACAATTTATACATAATATTAAAGGACTTTCTTAGTCATCACTGGTATATATCCTCTTAAGGTATACGTGTGTGTGTGGTGTGTGTGTGCGCGCGCGCGCGCGCTCTTTTAGTGCAGGCATGTTTTATTACCTTTGGTCAGAACTTTGGTGGTCTCTTGTGTAAGGAGTTGCACTGTCAACTCAGAGGCAAGGAACCCTGAGTCAAAAAGTAAAAGATTATAAAAAAGGAGAAGATAGACATTTAAGAAGCTCAGTGAACCCGAGATAGAACAGATCCTAAAAGAAAAATACCAAGACATATCTTAATAAAATTTTCTAAAAGATAAAGAATATTTAAAGCAGTTTGGAAACAATGAAGAATTACTTACAAAAGGGAACCAAATAGCCTAAACTCCAGTTTCTCAATAGAAACCACTCATGCAAAAAAAGCAATGGGCAGACATACAGAACCCTGAAAGAAAAAAAACAAAAATGGCCTACCAAGAATTCTATGTATCTACCTCTGGCATGACATAACTCCTTTCCTTTTGTGTTCAGTGAAAGAATTAACAAAATTTTTTCTTTAAAAATCCTCCTTTCAAACTTTTACTCTTAAACATGTTGATAGAAAACATAATTTCTATTATCAGACTTGGGAAAGAGATAGGCTTGGGTAAAAGGAGGATGCAGAAAATAAAATTTGGATCAGTCAGATGATTAAGTTGTTATATATGTGGTTGGAATTGGAGTTGTCATAGAAGGATGAGACACTGTTCAGACACAGTTTGGAAGAAATAAGAGAAAGATTTATTAGAGGAAGAAAGAAAGAAATGAAGCCTAGACAAAAATAAATAAGACCAGGAGAAATGGATAGAGTAGGCTATTTAAAAGTGAAGATAGTTTTCTAATTGAAAAACACATTCTAATACGAAAACTTTTGCTAATGAAAAACTATTTTATCTTCACAATCTTTTTAAAACCAAATTCTGTGCATTTGTGGACCTTAAAAAACAAAACAAAAAATCCTAAAACAAAAAACTGAATTTAAAAACAGTATAAACAGCTCTGTGGACTACATGTAGAAATTCAGGGAATAGAGCTGGCATTTTCAAGTGTGATATGGACTCTTTTTCAGAAGTAGAGGTAACTAGAGAACATAAAGTGGCCCATTGATTGAAATCAGCGGCTAAGAAGGGACTCTTTTTATCCATTAAGAAAGTTTTAATAAAATGGAGAGTTAATACCTCAGTTTATTACTATGTGAAAACATGTGTATCCAGGGAGTTGGGAATGTATTTGACTGTTGTGTAATAGTGCCTCAGACCTGTTGCTGTCTTGGTGACAGACATGTCACTAAAATATACCATGGGCTTAGAGCACAAAACCATTAACATATAATAATCTGCTCTAGTGGGCCTACTTAGAGGTAGCTGTTAGAGTGCAATCCCCAGATTAAATTCTCTTCCTAAGTGTCTTTGAATAGAATTTTACAGGGACAGTATTACTGACAGTATTTGTTTTAATATATAGAGAACTCTGTAAGCCTAAGAAATGTTAAAGAAATGCACTGAGACATCTTACGCAAAATAGAGTAACAAGCAATGTTTTCATGCATGTAAAAAAAAAAAAAAAGCCTTTTCCTTACTTTGAACCATTGTATGTTTCTAGTAGCATAGGTAGTGAGATACTGTGGCTCCAGGGATAAGTACAGGTCAGGAGGAAATAAAATCAATGTGAGGCAGTACTTCCCATTGCAGGTAAGTTCTGTCCACTAAAATGTCAAACAAGAATAACAATATGAAATAAAAAGACAAAAATTGGAATGTTTCTACTCAGGCAAAATAAAATACAAAATAATGCAACAATGTGAGATATGAAAAGTTCTTTAAATTAGCTTGGAACCAATCATGGTTGTTCCGACCATGGGCACATAGACCGTTACTGGATAGAAGGGGAGAAAAAATTAGGATAAGCTTCAGAATTCCTAAAAATGCCCAGACTTAACTGGGCAGAAGAATGAAAAAATCCTCTAAACTTATCACCCTGATTTACCTTTTAAACTTAGACCTAATGCCACTCCTAGAATTCACTTCTCGGCCAAATAGTAGATTGGTTTATAAAGTAAGTATGGCTATGAGTATGGTGTTCCTTTAAATAAAGAGACAAAGCTGGGAATGCAGGGGGCAGCAGGAAAGATAGACCAATGGAAACAACATCAGAATAGAAATAATGAGTACTGACACATTGTAAAAAGAGGTAACCTATGTCGCTAAATAATACATTGTTTTTATGTGCTGTCCAGTTGTCTGCAACTCATAGCAACACTATGTACAATAGCTCTGAACCCTGCCCTATCTGGCAATTTCATTGTCTCTGAGACACCTCCCTCCATAACCCCAGTGAGAGTCAATTAATTTCATCCAGAGTCTTCCTATTCTGTGCTATCTCTCCACCCCTCCAAGCATGATCCTCTTCTCCAAGGACTGGTCCTTCCGGCCACATGCCCAAAGTATGTTAGATGGAGTTTCAAAATCCTTGCCTCCAAGGAGCAGCCTGGTTTCAGTCTCTCCAGAACAGACCTATTTGTTCTCTTGGTAATACTCTACTCTAGGACCACAACTCCAAGGCATCACTTCTTCTATCATCTTTAGCCATTGCCCAGCTCTTTGATGCATAGCAAGTAATTGTGAAGACCATGGCTTGGATCAGGAACACCTTAACATCTAGACTGATATTGTTGCTCTTTAGTGCTCAATGGAGGTCCCTGACAGTAGATTTCCCCAATTCAGTTTCTTTTAATTTCCTGACTGCTGATGCCAAGAGTGTTGACTATGGAGCTAAGCAAACTAAAGCCGTTAACAGTCTCAATCTCTGCTCCATCTGTTACAGTGTTGTCAGTTGGTGTTTTCTTGATGTTAACCTTCAATCCATATTGAATACTGTACTCCTGGACCATCTGCAGCAAATATTTCAGACCCTCCTAGTTTCAGCAAGCAAAGTTGTGTCATCTGCATAGCACAGGTTGTTGATTAGTTTTTCTCCAATCCTGATGCCACAATCCTCATAGTCCAGCCTCTCAAATGATCTGTTCCACATATAGATTAAAAAGATATGGAGATAGGATACATTCCTGACGTACACCGTTCCCGATTTTGCCCACTGCCATCAGGTTGATCTCAGTGAGTCTCTAGAATTGACTCATTGGCAATGAGTCATGTCAGGATGGCTTAATAGAAAAGAATTGCATTCTCGTTTTTGTTCTGTATTAATTACGTCAAGCCTGTGGAAAAGGTGCACAGTACCTGGTTGAAGAAAGGAGAGTGTAAAGGGTTGATGATATTCTAGTGTTAGGATACTGTGAGAATAGTTTTGATCCTGTGAGCACCCGAAGGGATTTCTGCATTACAATTTAAGAAACCACAGCTCTTGTATGCACTTGATTATATTCAGGCTCAAACTTTTTTAGTAAAGAGTATTTCACCAGGAGCCTTATAATTAATTTTTTGTCATTAAAACAAAACAATTCTGAAAGTTCATTGCCATCCATTTGGAACTGACTCATAGCTGCCCCTCCAGCATAACAGCTTGTGGGTTCCAACTACAGAGAGGTAGCCCTTTTGGCTTAGCAGCACAACTCCTCCTTACAGAGCTCCTTCTTTGCCACCAGAGCTTCCTGTTCACTCACTCATTACCTTCAAGTTGGAGTCAACTCATATTTGACCCTTCAGTGGATTTTCAGAGGCTGTAAATCACGTGGGGAGAGATTGCCCATCTCTCTTGCAGAGCAGCTGGTGGCTTTGATCTACTTGTCTTTGGGTTAGCATTGCAACTCTTTATCCACTAGGCCATCAGAGCGCCTTATTAATAGGAGTATAATAACTAGTTGGGTCACTTAATGATTACAAGGTATTAGACAATTTTGCTTTTTAATAAGGTAGTACCAAATTCCCTACTTATGAATGATTATAAACCTATTAGTTTCACCATACTTCTTGTTTGGTGGTAGTTCTAGTTTTTCCTAATTGATAGGAGACAAATTTTTTTTTGTCATTTAGCTCCTTTGATAATTATGACATTTTATATTTTTCGTGATTTTACTTATTACATCTCTCTTAACAAGTGCTTTTGACTTTACCTACTTGATTTTTTGATGAGTTGTAAAATTAGATAAGAGCCTTATGTAATAAAGATTTTAAGCCTTTTTCCACATCCAGTATTGCTTTGACAAGTTTATATTTTTCCTTTGGTCATGCTATATTTTATACTCCTTGCTGTTCAGTCATTTTTGACCAAAATTTCACAAAATTTGTAAAAAATGTGTCAAAATTTTGACAGCGTTTCCAAGGCTGTAAATCTTTTATGAAAGCAGACTCCCACTTTTTCCTCTCCCGAATCACTTCGTGGTTTTGAACCTTTCAGGTAGAAGCAGCGCTTAATCACAGGGCCACTAGGGGTCCTTTTGCTATACTTTATGTATAAAATAATTTTGTTTTTAGGTTTATTTCTCAGTCTGGACTTACAGGAGACTGAGAAAGAGGTTGAACTAATTCTCTGCTGGCTTAGTGGTAAGGAGTTCCACTGCCAACCCACTGGCACACAGTTGGAATTTACGAGCTGCTCTGCAGGAGAAAGATGGGCAGTCTCCGCTCATGCGATTTAAGGTCTCTGAAAGCTCCCTGGAAGGTCAACTGTGAATCGGTTCCAGCTCTGTAGTACATAACAACTACCACCACTGTAAGAGTCTGTTGTTTAAAAAAAAAAAATAATAATAGTAATCTCTTGTTCATCTTTCTTATTTTACAACAATGTGAAAAGTTCTGGCTTACTCATCTTTACATGGTGCATTAAGTGTTGCAGTTGGGACTAAGAGCCGACTTTCCCAGGTCTCATTCACGCATCTCCTTCCCCTGCCATTTCTGTTACATACTTCAGTTAAGTTTGGAATGAAAATGAAGGAGTTAGTCTTTTGGTTGAAATTACCATTTTAAATTCTTAACATAGATCATGTACTCTGTAGGCATTTAATTATAGTACTATCATAGCTGTTATAGTCAGTGGAAAAAAATACTGTTTTGTGTTTATATTTTAAAATTTAGAACCACTCTGAGGATGCTTTTTTTTTTTTTTGAGGATGCGAAGTATTTTTACCTTTTTCCTTTAAAATTGACCATATTTTGACCATTATTTTGCCTAACAGGAAGCCAGCAGACCTGCAGAACTTGGCTCCAGGGACCCACCCACCATTTATAACTTTCAACAATGAAGTCAAAACGGATGTAAATAAGATTGAAGAATTTCTTGAAGAGGTCTTATGCCCTCCTAAGTGAGTATGAAACAGAATATACATGGAAAAATATTGACCTTTAGAGACTTTACTCCTGATGCCTCTTAAATTTTAAAAGATTTAACTTGCAATGACAGAGAGGCTTGTCTAAAGTTATTTATAATTTTGAATACATAGTTACTAGAATTGGCTTCCGGCTAGGCTAATAAGCTCTGTCTGTAAAAAGCTTGGGAAGCTGGCTAAGTTCTATGATCAGAGCAGGTTTGAGGACATAGGAATAGGTCAAGGGAGACACATCATTTGAGTGGTAAGGACCTAAACTGAGATTAAAGTTAAGAGAGGGGAAGGAATGGGAAAGCCAGGTTCATACTGAAGCCAGCTGCCAGAATGTGTAAACAGGAGTGTAGCTGCAGGCTATTTGGGAATGGATTCGCCTTTCAAAGATTAGGCAGCAGAATCCATTTAATTTAATTTCCAATGCTGAAGAAGCCCTGAGGGCATAGTGCATTAGATATTGCACTGTTAGTGAGAATGTCAGACAGAGGTTTGACTCCACCAGCTGAGAAGAATGGGCACTCTTCTTTACAAAGAAATGTGAATAAGGTTGTAGGAATTGAATTGGAAACGCAATGGAGATGGAGGGTCACTAGAGTCGGCACTTTTTCTGGTGCTCACTTCCAAGAGAACTGACTTCTCAGACTTAATCTTTAGGATTCAAAGTTTTGTATTTATTTTTTCTTTTCTCCTGAAAAGAAAGTTAACTAAAGCCTTAGTTAATGATTTTAAGTGTTCAAATAATTCTTACAGTGTGAGATTCTGTTGAGGAACCTAACAGAATTGTAAAGATACCTAAATGGTATGTATGTAGTTATACATCATATTGTGATCTATAGGTTCAAAACATTATTTGTTTTAGGCTTTTTGTTTTACTATCCTGAAAATGAAAAAGCTTTTAAAATCTTTCCCCTCTGATTTCTTGCTACTTAAAACATAAAAAAAATATGTCTGATCAAAACTAGTATGAGATACCATCTCACACCAGTAAGAATAACAAAATTTAACAGAACAGCAAACATCAAATGCTGGCGAGGTTGTGGAGAAACTGGAACCCTTATTCACTCTTGGTGGGAGTGTGAAATGGTGCAGATGGGAGTGTAAAATGATGCAGCCACTATGAAAGGCTGTATGGCGCTTTCTCAAAATGTTGCAAGTAGAAATAGCATTTGACCTAGCAATTCCACTACTGGGAATTTACACTGAAGACACCATAACTGCCACCCAAGCAGATGATACGTGCACACCCTATGTTTGTTGTGGCTTTATTCACAGTAGCAAAGAGCTGGAAACAACCCAAGTGCCCATCAATAAATGAATGGATAGAGAAGCTGTGGTATATTCACACAATGGAATACTGTGCAGCATTGAAAAACAAGAAACTCATAAAATATTATGCAAAGTGGATGACCCTGGAGGACATTATGCTGAGTGAAATATCTCAACCACAAAAGGACAAATATTGCATAGGGCCACTGTTGTAAAATGGGACTGACATCAGGGTTGAGGGAAGACAGAAAAGGAGAGGAGGAATGATGTATATTGCATTGAAACAGATGAGGGAGAGAACTGTTTAAAAGGGATATGTTGTTGTTATTATGTGCTGTCGAGTCGCTTGCGACTCATAGCGACCCTATGTACAACAGCCCTAAACCCTGCTCTGTCCTGTGCCAGTCGCACTGTCTCCAACACACCCATCCTGATTACCCCAGTCACGGAATCAATCCACCTCATAGAGGTCCTTCCTCTCCTGTGCTGTCCCTCTCCAAGGACCGGTCCCTCCTTAACTACATGTCCAAAGTATGTTAGAAGGAGCCTCAGAATCCTTGCCTCCAAGGAGCCACCCAGTTTAACCCTTTCCAGGATGAATCTGTTTGTTTTCCTTGCAGTCCATGGTACTCTCAATACTCTTCTCCAGCATCACAGCTCAAAGGCATCAATTCTCCTTCTGTCCTCCTTAGTCATTATCCAACTCTCTGATGCATAACAAGTGATAAGCAAAGACCATGGCCTGTATCAGACGCTCCTTAGTCTCCAGAGAGACACCATTGCTCTTCAGTACTTTGGAGAGGTCCCTAACAGCAGACTTTCCCATTGCAATTTGTCTTTTAATTTCCTGGCTACTGGTGCCAAGAGTGTTGACTGTGGAGCCAAGCAAACTAAAGCTGTGAACAATCTCCATTTCTTCACCATCCATCCTGATGCTGCCAATTGGCCCAGTGGTGAGAATCTTTGTTCTTGACATTGAGCCTCAATCCATACTGAAGGCTGCAGTCCTTGACCCTCTGCAGTAAGCGCTTCAGGTTCTCCTCAGTTTCAGCAAGTAGCATTGTGTCATCTGCATATCATTGTGTCATCTGCATATCACAGATTGTTGATAGATCTTCCACCAATCCTGGCGCCACACTTCTCCTCATAGAGCCCAGCCTCCCGGATAGTCTGTTCTGCATACAGGTTGAAGAGGGATATATGAATGGGTATTCTTGTCATTATAGAAGTCCAGAGTGAAGGTTGCTTAGTGGAGTGGACTTGGGGGGAGGGATTGCATAACAATGAAAGTGTTTTTCTTTTCAAGGAGAAGAGTGATTTGAGGGGGAGGGGGTGGGCAGGGAGAAAAGTGCAACAATGAATGACTGTAAACTGGAAACCCTAAGTCTCTGTAAACTTTCATTAAAATTAATTAAAAAAAAAATCTAGATAGATGAATTCCAGAAATGAGAATAGTGAGTTAGAGGGTTTTTAAATAACTCAGTTTTTATCCATGTATTTATTTATTTTGTTCATTCTGCAGTTTACAGAGCAACAAAGCACTGTGCATGTACTAGTGAATCAGGCAGGGTTCCTGCTCTCAGGAAGTGCAGTGAATTGTGAGAAAGTAAATGGAATCAGGAAAGGCTTTAGAGAAGAGCTTTAATTAACAAATGTAAAGGGTGGCATTTGTCAGAGGAACCAAAGAATGACAAACATTTTAGACAGGAGAAATATTTCAATAAATAATGATCTTGTGGAAGAACCTGAAGTGGGCAGAGTTGAGGGTTGGTAGGTAGGAAGTCTCTTAGAAGTATGAGTAACAGTGCATCTGTCTACAACTAGCCCATCTTCTGTTGAAAGCAGAACTGCCTTCTCTTTGACATCCTTTTGCTAAACTTAAAATTAATTTCCTTTTTTTTAAAAAAAATATTTTGGGTGAAAGTTTATGCTTCAAATTAGGTTCCCCTTTAATAACTTTTATATACATTATCTGTGCTTTGGGTTACACTGTCAGCATTCTCATCATGTCTGTACTGTTCCATTTGTCTAGCTTCTCTTCCCCTCCTAATTGCCTCATCTTTGTTTTTGTATAAAGTACCATTTGGTTGACCATTTGGTTTCGTATAGTTTCTTAAAGGGACACGTTATTTTTTTCCCTTCTCTTTTCAGATCACTAGAGGGTATGCACACATATCGTAAGTCAGTAGACTAATAAGATGTTCTTTATCAAGAAGCATGCTTGAATTGACACATTCAAAATAACATCTTTGTATCTCCGATTCTTAGTTGCTTAGCACTCCTTGGCTGCAGGATCTTTATTTTTCTTTTTTAAAAAATTTTTTCCTTTTTTAAAAAAGTCATTGTGCATTTTTTCCTCTCTCCTCCTTCCCCATTTCCCCTTGTAAAGCTATTAATTGTTCATTCCTTTTAGAATGTCTTTTCTTTCACCCACTCCAGTCCTAGGGTTTCCTATGAGCTTTTGGTGCAGTAAGCCTGGTGTGGCTTTATTTTTGTTTTCCCACAGGAATCCAAGTTTTGTTCTACATTTTTTTCTCAAATTCTATCCAGTGTCTTCTGTTGTGTTCCTGGTTGGAATAGTCAGTAGTGGTGGGCAGACATTGTCTAGTTCTGGTCTCAGATTTGAGGAGGTTGTGGTTCCTATGTGCTATTAGTCCCATGGACTATTTTCTTCTGTGAATCTTTGATATTTTTCATTCTCTTGTTCCATGCAAGTAGAGACCAATAGTTACATCTTACTCTTTGCAAGTGTTTAAGACATCAGACACTATTCGCCAAATTCAGATCTAGGAAATTAAATCTAGTGAACTATTATTTACCAATTTTGTTTCCAAAACTATTTGAATATGCCTAGGAACCTTCTGTAATTGTGCCCCTAAATTTTCATTTTCTTAAGCCTTTTTACTGCTGTATCATAAAAGTTTATCCTCTTCATTCCTTCCTGTGCTTCTCAGAACCTTAGACTTTTTGTATCTCTGTTTTTTAGGAGTCTAAAACCTTTGGGCATGTTGCCAGGAGGGTCCAGTCCTTGGAGAAGCACATCATACTTAGAAGGGTGGAGGGTCAGTGTAGGAGAAGATGATCCTGAATGAGACGGATTGACACAGTGACTGTTAGTATTGGATGCAAGTGTGTCAGAGACAGTGAGATTGGGTTGGGATAGGGCAGTGTTTAGGGATATTGTTCATAGGGTGGATATGAGTCCTAGTTAACTTGATGGCACACAACACCACCATCACCTTTTTTCAGTCTCTAATAAGTCATATTTCCGGACCAGTATTAATAAATTTATGGCTTGACTTTTCCTCTAGGATCTGTAGAATACCAATAAATCCAAACTTGGATCCTTAAATACATATGAAAACTTTATGTATGTCTATAAGGAACTGTTATGAACATACATACAGTTTAGTGGAAATAATTTTTTAAAGATTGTTGTATAATCCCTTTTTATTCATAAGACTGTCTCAGGTACTCCTCACAGAAACTTTATGAAGAAATTAAAGGTGAATAAGTAATTTGTCCAAGTTGTCACAGTTAATGGTGGCAGAGTTAAAAGTACTTTCAAAGCCAGGCCAATATGACTTTAAAAATGTGTGTGTGTTTTGTATTATCTGCTTTCCGCTTTTCATTTTGTTGGGTTTGGCTTTTATAAAAAGGGGGAAATGTCATTCTTTGAGATTGGATTTCAATCAGCACAAAGTGGGGTGACGTCAAGTTTAGAGGAAGGGCGTATGAAAACCCAAAGACCATTTACTTAAGTGGTGCTGAGGTGGTTTTTAAAAAAATGAATTCGTCAAGAAAGTAGGTGAGAACTTGTGATGAAATTTTGGTTTTGTTTATATGCATTATAAGCACAAGGAGCAGCGTGTATGTTTTGGGAGTACAGATCCGACCCATAACTGACACTCCAGCGGGTTTTCAGAGGCAGTAAATTGTGTGGGAAGATATTGTCCATCTTTCTCCTGTAGAGCAAATGGTGCATTTGAACTGCATGCCTTTGGGATTGCAGCCCAGCTTCTTACCACTAGACCACCAGAGCTCCCTTGTTTTTAGATAGGAAGTGGTAAAAAGGCAGGATTGTGCAAGCTGATAGACTAGACTATATAGTGCTTCTGGTGACATGGTTTTGGTGTGTGATGCCAAGAATAATATTCTTGATTTAAGCACCTGATTTAATCATGTAAATGTAGACACATGTCTCTTCTAGAGTTTATAGTTTAAAGACAACTAGAAAGTATAAATCCAAGTGCTTTGGTTGGTCTGTGTAATTAGATTTTAATGTGAGCTTTCTCTTCTGTTTCTACATTTTTTTGCACCCTTATGTGAGTGAATAGGAACAAATAAATATCTCTTCTGTCAGTTGACCATACATCTGTCCTCCATATTTTCTGGCATAGACTGGTGAGCATGTCCAGGGCTGTATCTGTTAGTTGAAACATGTAAATTGATACCCCATTGCTTCCTCTGGGGCCTTTTAAAATTATTTTTTCCCTGAGTGCCTTCAGTGTTGCTTGCATTTCTTTCTTCATTACTATTGTCCGTATGGTACTTCCTGAAACATTTGTGTTGACCAGTTCTTTTTGGTACAGTGATACTGTGTATTCCCGCATCCTGGCATTCAAGATTTTGCCCATAGCATCTCTCAGTATTACAACTTGAGGCTTGAATTTGTTTTTAGTTCTTTCAGCTTTAGAAATGTTGAGTAAGTTGTTCTCATTCCCAAATAAAGTGATGCAATAGAATGTGGAACTTATTGAATACTACTGTTAATATCAAGATAATCCTAAAATAGTTAGAACAGTACATTGATAGAGAAACTGGCAGAAGTTCAAGCTCTGTTTAGAGAAAATGCTACGGCAGCAGGGATATCATTGCTGGTGTCAGATGGATCATGGCTGAAAGAAGAGAATATCAGAAGAATGTCTATTTATGTTTTATTGAGGATGCAGTCACATTTGACTGTGGATCATAAATAATTGCTGTTATTGAAGAATGGGAATCTCAGAAGACTTAATTGTGGTCATGTGAAACCTATATGTGGACCAAGACGCTATTGTCTGAACAGAACAGGGGAACACAGCATGATTTGAAATTAAGAAAGATCTTGGTGCAGAATATCAAATTTCAACATCAAGAAAACAAAGTCTCACCACTGGACCTATCAGCAACATTATGATGAAGAAAAGATTGCAATTGTCAACTACTTCATCTTACTTAGATCCACATTCAATGGTTTTGATACCAGCAGTCAAGGACATATGGAAATTTATAGCACTGAAAAAGTCTGCAATTTGAGATCTCTTCAAATTATAGAGGAGTAATGATGTATGTTTGAAGGCTGAGGTGTGCTTGATTCATGCCATGGTCTTTTCAGTCATACCAAGCTGGACAATGAGTAAGAAAGACAGGAGAATTAATGCCTTTGAGCTGTGTGTTGAATGAAGAGTACTGAATATCCTATGGAGGAGCAAACAGGTATGTCTTGGAGACAGTGCAACCAGAATATTCCTTTCAGGAAAAGATGACAAAGCATCATCTCATGTACTTTGGGCATGTTGTTAAGTGAGGCTATTCCTTGGAAAGGGACATCATGCTTGGAAAAGTAGAGAGTAGGTGAAGAGAGGAAGACCCTTAACCAAATGGATTGACACAGTGACTGCAACTATGGGCTCAAATATGTCAGCAGTGATGAGGATGTCACAGTATAAGACAACGTTCAGATCTGTTGTTTATATGGTTGCTGTGAGACACATTCAACATGATAGCACCTAAAAGCATGTGAATGAGAAAGTATTTTTGTCAGAAAGCCCCAAAACTTGGATTTTTAAAACTGAAGCACATCTCTAAGCTAGGTAACTTACTCATAAAAGAATATAAGGAGGAAAGAAAAAAGTGAAATAATTTTGAAAGAGAAGTCTATAGAGTCTTAGCTACCACCACCACCTAGTCCCCCCCCTTTTTTTCAAATAGATACGCAGAACTTTTGTTGTTACTGGGTACTGTCAAATTGGATTGGATCTAACTGACAAAGGAAGAGAGTGTCCCTCCTTCTCCAGTGGAGCCTCTGGTGGATTCAAACCACATGTCTTTGGGATTGCAGTGCAGCTTCTTGCCACTAGGCCACCAGATTGCCCTCCATTTTTTAAAAGTGAAAACTGCAGGCATTGAAAGCTGAATTTCCAAAACTGACTTCAAAGGATAGTTGAGTAGAAGTTGAGTAGACAGTATAAGCAGCCTTAATTTAAGGTCACCAGGAGCTCAAGTGGCCTAGTGGTAAGGAGTTGAGCTGCCAGCACAAGCTTCATTTAAATCCACCAGCTACTGCATGGAAGAAAGATGGACAGTCCCCTCCCATGCAATTACTGCTTCTGGAAACCTGCTGGAGGGTCAGCCATGTGTTGGTTCTGACTCAAAAATACTTAACAATAATATCAAAAAGAAGAAAATGTTGGAAAACTTTGCTGAAAGGCTGGAATAGCCTGTGATGTAATAGGTCATAAGGAACTGATCTGAAAGCTCACAAAACCTGGATGCTCACATCCTTCCTATTGTTGACACTTTATATGCTATTATTGGCCCACTTTTGTTAAGTATTAAAGTGAATGCTTGCAATAATGGAATTAAGCTTTTGCTAAGACTAATTCCAGTGTTTGGAATAATACCAGAAAAAGCTAGCATCTGATTTTGGACTTGTTGGTTCAGAATTTGTAGAGCCCTGGTGGCATGGAGTGTTAAGTAATGTACTGCTAACTGAAAGTTTGGTGGTTCAAATCCACAAGGTGCTCTGAGGATGAAAGCTAATCCATCTCTTCCTGTGAAAACATACAGCTTTGGAAACTCATTGAGGGTCACTGTGAATTGGAACTGACTTGACAGCAATATGCTTTGCTGTATAATAGGAAAGAGACAAGTGAGGCTAAGGGATAGGTAATCAGATTTAATTTTGTCATACTTGTTGGGACCTTAATATATTTGCTTTTGGAGATGTAATTTCCTTTTAGAGAAATTGAGTGATTTGGGATCAAATGAATAGTGTGAATTTAGTAATTTGTCTGAGTAGACAAAATTTGTCATATTTAACTTGCTTTAGTGAATAGTGGTGTGTTGTGTTTGTTTTTGTTTTTAAGCATTCTAAGTAACATCTATGTCTATGCAGAAATGGTCCCTCATTGCATCTTAGCACTTAGTACAATGCCTCACACATAGTAGATACTCAGTTATAAAAGTAATTGAATGCACTGCAATCCCAGAGGAACGCAGTTCAAATCTACTTGACGCTCTGCTGGAGAAGGAGGGACCTTCTCTTCCTGTACCAGTCAGATCCAATTTGATGGTACACACACAAAAAAATAATACAAGCAAGTGAATGTATGCAAGAATAAGTGAATATATAAGTTGTAGGTAATTCTAGCCTGCCTTCATATAAGTTGTTTTAAGAGGCATGAGGTTTATTTCATTAGAAGAAGTAGGTACAGTTAAATATTGCTTGGAGAAAAGAAGACTGATTCAGGAAACTTGGCCTAGAGGAAGACACAGATTTACTGAAGAGGTGCTTATGTTCCTGGCACTATTTTTGGTTTGAAATGAGTCAATGCATGTACTGTGTTACAAGCAGTGAAGACATCCTGTTACAGCGCCCCCTTTATATCCTTTCCATCGGTGTCTGTGTGCAGTTTTTAGAAGCTCTATCTTTCCCTGAAATGTAAATTGTAAGTGTAAGAAATATGACAAGAATATTTAAACTAACCTAATAACTGTAGTTTGCAAATGAATTAAATTTCTTTTTAAAAATAGCTCACCTCTAATTTTAATTTAAACAGTTGTGGCAAGACAGCATCTCTAAAATATGTAAATAAATAGAAATAACTAGTTCAATATGAGGTGCTTTCCAAATTCAAGTTTGCAGTCCTTTTGAGCTACTCAGGCTTCCCTGAAATGTCGCTAAGAATCAGATTCTCTAGCTCAAACACAGTAGAACCTGTGCAGTTTCTGCTGGAGGGGGAAAAAAAATTAATAATGGAGCTTTTTTTGCATGGATTTTCAATTTAAGGAAGAAATCTACCTATTAAAACATGATGTTCATAGAATAAATGTGTTTGAAATCTAAATAAGTAGTAATACATACTTGTGTGACTAAGGAAAAAAGTTACAAATGTTCATACATACAAAATAGAGAAAGTCAGCAACTCATAATCTAACAATTAGATTTCTAACAATCTAACAGCTTTTCATTGTAATTTTCGAAAGATTATTTTCCCACTTTCCAGAGCACAGAAGAACCCTAATGTTTGGTTTTATAAAATCCTGAGTGTTAGATCTAAGTGAATGACAGTGCCTCCTGTTACTTTTGACCTCAACTTGCTGTGTGGACAATCAAAATGCTTGACCCCAGATGTTTTCTCTCCTGTCCAGTTCTCTAGTGTTGCTTTGTAGTGCATGGCATATGAGGCATTTTTTTTTGCATTGCTATTAGAATATACATTCTAGAGCTGTGTTGTTTAGTAGCTTTTCAGCACTTGAAATGTGGCTAATGCAATTTGGAAAGTAAATATTTTATTTTACCTAATTGTGAGTAAATTAAAATAAAGCATGTCAGCAGTGACTACTGTTTTGGACAATGAAGATACACAACAGTTTCATCATTGCAGAAAGTTCTCTTGAGGTCTCATTCTAAGATGACCTGGCTTAAGTCTCTGAACCAGTCGACTGTCTTGTACACAGTATTTTAATTCAGAAAATGGGGGTAGAGTACAGACGCCCTCTGGTTGCCAAAAGTATTAATATGTGGATTGAAAAACAAACACAAAAAAACTCCTGTGTAGCTTTGTTGCCTGAAAGTGAGGGGGAGGAGTAAGAGGGAAAAAACACATCTTTACAAAATCATAGCAAATAGATGATGGTATTTCTTAGCATTAAACTGTTAAAAGATGTCTAATAACTTGAGCATAATAGTGTGTTGAAAGAGTTGATGCTAAGGCATCTTTGGAGGATCTATAATCCTTAATCACTTTTCTTATTTAGGTACTTAAAGCTTTCACCAAAACATCCAGAATCAAACACTGCTGGAATGGACATCTTTGCCAAATTCTCTGCATATATCAAGAATTCAAGACCGGAGGCAAATGAAGGTAACAAAGAAATTAGAATAACTGAAGTAGCACAATACAAAAAAATAAAACTAAAAAAACCCAACCCAGCTACTCTTATGACAGCAGCTGCAAAGCAATTCTCTTTGTGTCCAAACATTCCCATAAGTGTTAAACACTAGGCTTCAGAATTGATCGGAGATTTGACAGTAAACTGGCATACGACCTTAAGGTGTTATTTCTTCAACCAGCGGCACAGTGCCTGGCACATAGTGGGCACTTGATTAAATGTTTATTGAGGGAATTTCTTTTCATATTCTTCTGATAAGTTAATTATGAAAGGAGATATATATATATATATATAGACAATAAGGTTGTATTAAAAACAAAACCCAAAACACTAAGGGATTGTATGGTTGTGATGGTTTGAAATAGATGTTAAGTACAGTCAGGTAGACTATGACTCATAACGACCCTTTGAATAACTGATCGAAGACTTCCCCTGTCCTCACAGTCACCATGACTATGTTCATTGTTTCCGTCAAGGATTGGCCCCTTCTGGTAACATGTTGAAAGTATGTAGGTTAAAGTTCCATCATCCTTGACTCTAAGGAGTACCCTGGTTATACTACCTGGAAGACAGAATGGCTCCTGGGGACAAAGATGGACAATCTCCTATGTGATTTGCAGCCCTAGAAACCACTGGAGGCTCTGCTGTGAGTTTCTGGTCAATGGCAATAAGTAATAGTGTATAGTAAGCTTAATTCGTCTATCCCAACAATATTCTATGAAAACCCTATGACTAACAGAATCGACTCATAGTTGATCCTCCACTGGTTTCTAAGGCTGTAAAGATTGCCCATCTTTTACTCTTAGGGCCAAAGGTGGATTCAAAGTGTCAGAGAACCTCAGTCTTTTGGGTTAGCATAGCAGTTAACTCCCTTTGAGCTAGGCCACCAGAGCTCCCTAATGGAAACTATTACTAAATCTCTTCATTATTGTGATATTCCAGCAGCCCAATAGCCATCTGAGTAGTGTTTTGCGTTGTTGTTAGTTGTCATCAACTTGGCATATAACTCATATGTAACATAACAAAAGAAGACAAAACATTGTCCAAGCCTGCTTCATCTTCATTGTTAGTATGTTTGTGTCCTTGTTGAAGCTCTTGTGTTGGTACAGCTTAGTGAAAATTTTCCTAATTTTTAATGATTCTCTATCAAATATGTTGTTGTTTTCTTGAAATTGGTCTTTCCTGGTGGTTGAAAGTAAGGAAGCAAGATATAGTCTACCATTCTCATTTTCTGGTTTTTTTTGTGCATACCGTCAAATCAGATCTGACTGGTACAGGAGGAGATTGCCCCCCTTCTCCAGCAGCCCATCTGGCGGATTTGAACCGCATACCTCTGGGATTGCAGTTACCATTCTCATTTCTAAGGAGCATCTTGGTTGTTTTTGTTCCAAGATTGATTGATTTGTACTAATATCACAGTTCAAATCTATCGTCTTCAATCTTCCTTTGTCATTGTCGAGCTTTTGCATGCATATTGAAAAGACCAAACATACCTTAGTCATCTAAATCACATCTTTCCTTTTTATAACTTTAAAGTGGTCATTGCATAGTTACCTAGTGTTATGTTAGGTTTCTTGGGTGCTGTTTACATGAATGTTGCTTATTGAACCAGGTAGAATGAAATCTTTGGAAACTCTAATTTCTACATTCTATCATGATGCTACCAGTCAGCTCTGAAAGTGTTTTCTTGTTTTGTTTTGGTGGATGTGTGTGTACACACGCACTGACTATAAAAAGCAGTAGTTTTGGGGGTAAAATTAGATTTACCAGTCTTCCACATTTTTCTACATTGTGCTAACTAGGATTTTAATTCTAAATTATATTTTCATAGTGATAATATTTTTGGGTAATACAGATGGAATTGTCTTTTGCCATTACAGGGCATTACCCTATTTCATTGACCAAACTTACAGTGAAGTCTCATTTAATGAACCATGCCTTACACCATTTAGAATTTCCCTTAACACAGCATGCTTTTCTCTGGAGAAGACTATACAGAGAACATTAGAGTTTATTTTAAAATAACAAAGACGTTTTTATTCAGTATCGTTTTAAACAGTTTTGTAGCTTGGTTATAATTATCTTGAGTAAAAGTTAATGGCAGTAAATGAACAAAAATACCTAAGGGGAAGAATAATAGTATTGGTTAAACAAAAATAAATACCTTGTTGTATGGTGGGTGGAGGAAGGGAGTGAAGGAAATGGGAAGGATCCAGCATGGACCTGAAGAGACAGGTCCATGGTGAACAAGATCCAATGGTGATTAATTTTATAAAACAATGCATGGGAATGATTGTATGAAACACAATGTAAATGAAGAATAGTGTGACACATATATAAACTACGAAAACCAATAATAAAATTTAAAAAATTGAAATAGGTGCTAATTTCCTTCTGTCTCAGTAGGCATATTTCCAAATTTTAGAAATTGCAGCAGTCTATGATGTAGTGTTGAGTTTTAGTGTTTTGGCTTCTGGCATATACTATTCACTACATGAAATGAATGTTTGTCTTACTGTGGAGGCCTGGCTTACATCTAGTAAATGTGTTCTGGTAGCTGCTTTGGTTTGGGGAGCACTTTTCCTTGATAATTGACTCTCCCCTCCATATTTCTATCGAAGCGATTTGTGCTTAGTAAACAGTCAATTGGAGCCCCTCCTGCCCATTGACAGCGTCTTCTGTGTTTCATTCCTCCTCCTGCTGCAGGCTGACTGCACTTTTCATAAAACTATGCTTTTATATCCAAATGCTCTCTATGCATAGTTCTTTGATTAAAGTGTAATGTTTTTCTTTCTTTCTGTGACTTTTGGGAGCTGGACTGGTGGTTGACTTTGTTCTGACACTGGGTAGGAAGGAAAGAGGAAGAGATGTGTTTACTTTTTAAAAAATAGTTGCTTTTAGGGACTAGTGTTGCTGGAGGAGGAGAATTGGGGAGATAGTGACTCATTTAAGTATAATTTTGTATTCTATTTTTTCCCTATCAATTTGCTATTGTCTTAAGTAGCCACCTACACTTACTGTCCTTAGAATGTTGTAGCTAATTAGAACAAATAACATAATGGATTACATAGTAGACAGTTTAGAAAGTTTTTATATTAAATGACCTACTTGTAAATAAGAATTCCAGTCTGTCAAGCAATATCTCTCTACTGGGACCTGTCACTGGCCTGAGACTGTAGAATACAGTATTCTATAAATCACGTTGAAGCGTAATGGGTCTCCCTGATGTACATTTGTTGCGGATCTCTTAACTGTTTAGTGCAATTAAATATCTTTTATAAACCTAAGAAGTTAGTGATCTGCTTCCTTATTCCCACAAATACCCACTGAAACAACCAGTATCTTATACAGAGATAGATTTATCATATTTGGCCGTTCAGGGTAGGTCATATAAGCCTATTAAGTATTTTACAAAACCTAGTGCATTTAGATTTTTTTGTTTTTTTTTAAATAAAATTTTACTTTAGTTGTAATTCTTTTACAGCATATTCTTCCCATTTAATTTTTTCCCCAGTCATTCATTGTTGCACATTTTCCTCCCTGCCCACACCTCCCCCCAGTTCACTTTTCTCTTTGAAAAGAAAAAAAAATTCTTTAATTGTTATACAATGCCCTCCTCCCCAAGTTCACAGTCCACTTGCTATGCATTTCTTTTTCTGGAGTCTTGTCATGAAAATAATACCTAATAGATTCCTTTGAAACAGTTCTCTCCCTCATCTGTTTCAATGCAGTGTAGATTATTTATCCCATCTTTTCTTGGGCTCCTCCCAACCCTGACATCAGTCCCATTTTACAACAGTGGCGTTATGTAGTATTTGTTGTTTTGTGACTGAGCTCTTTCACTCGGCATAATGTCCTGCAGGGTCACCCATTTTGTATAATATTTCACGAGTTCCTTGTTTTTCAGTGCAGCATAGTATTCCATTGTGTGACTATGCTACAGCATCTTGATCCATTCGTTTGTTGATGGGCACTTAGGTTGTTTCCAACTCCTTGCTATTGTGAACAAATCAGCAATAAACATGGGTGTGTGTATATCTGCTTGGATGGCAGTTCTGTTTTTTTTTTAGGGTACGTTCTATATTCCCAGTAGTGGAAGTGCTAGGCCAAATGGTATTTCTGTTTTCAACTTTTTTGAGAAAGTGCCTTACTGCCTTCCATAGTGGTTGCATCATTTAACACTTCCACCAACAGTGAATAAGGGTTCTAGTTTCTCCACAACCTCGCCAGCATTTTTTGTTTGCTGCTCTGTTGAATTTTGCTATCAGTTTCATATCTCATAGTTGTTTTGATTTGCATCTCTTTTAGAGCTAGGGATTTTGAACACTTCATGTATTTGTTTGCCTTCTAAATGTCTTTGGTGAAGGGGCTATTCTTACCCTCTGCCCATTTTCCATTTGGGTTGTTTGCCTTTATCTTGTGGCACTCGAATATTCTGTAAGTCCCTTATCAGACATGTCATTGCCAAGTATTTTTTCCCAGTCTGTGCCTTCCCTTTTTACCCTTTTGGAGAAGGTTTTGGATGTGCATAGGGATTTGATTCTTAGAAGGTTCCATTCATCTATTTTATTCCCTCCTGGTTATAGGTTTTTCAGGATGCTATGAGGACTGTTCATGTTGTGGATTAGTGCTTCTAGAATTCTTCCAAGCTTTTCTCTAATGATGTTTATAGTCCTTGGTTTTAGTCCTAGGCACTTGATCCACCTTCAGTTGGTTTTTGTGTATGGAGTGAGGTGTGGTGGATCTTGCTTAAAATTTCTGCAGGTAGTTTTCCAATTTTGCCAACACATTTGTTTAAAAGGCTGTCGTTTCTTCATTTAACTGATGTCAACTCCTTGTTAAAAATCAGTTGACCATAGGTAGGTAGATTGGGCTGATTTCTGGATTCTCAATTCTATTCCATTGATCTATGTGTCTTTCATTGTACCAGTACCACACTGTCTTGACCACCACGGCAGTGTAGTAGGATTTGAAATCAGGGACTGGGATGCCTCCTACCTTGTTTCTCTTTTTAAGGAGTGCTTTGCTTTTTCGGGGCTTCTTTCCATTCCAGATGAAATTGAAGATTGCCTTTTCCATCTTGTTGAAGAATAATGAAATTTGTATTTGTATTGGGATTGCATTGAATGTGTAAATTGCCTTTGGTAGTATTGTCATCTTCACAATATTGAGTCTCCCTATCCATGAGCAAGGAATATTCTTCCATTTCTCCAGGTCTCTTTGTTTCTTGTAGGTTTTGTAATTTTCTTTTAATACATCCTTTGTGCTTCTGGTTAGATATACTCCCAAGTATTTAATCTTGTGATTAGGTATTGTGAAAGGTATTGTTTTTCTGAGCTCCAGTTCCGTGTTCTCTTTGTCACTGTAGAGAACTCCAGTTGATTTTTGTATGTTGATCTTGTATCCTGCCACTTTGCTGAATTGGTCAACTATGTCCAGTAGTTTTCTTGCTGCGTCTTTAGGGTTTTCTAAGTATACTCTCATATCATCTGCCTATAGAGATAATTTTACCTCCTCTTTGCCAGTTTGGATACCTCTTATTTCCTTCTCATGCCTTACTGCTATTTGCTAAGACTTCCAATACAGTATTGAATAGGAGAGGTGATAGAGGGCATCATTGCCTAGTTCCTGTTCTCAAAGGAAATGCC
Source organism: Elephantulus edwardii (assembly GCF_000299155.1). Classification (NCBI taxonomy): domain Eukaryota; kingdom Metazoa; phylum Chordata; class Mammalia; order Macroscelidea; family Macroscelididae; genus Elephantulus; species Elephantulus edwardii. The sequence continues at coordinate 5,525,315 of NW_006399778.1, read as the reverse complement.
TTTAATCTCTCTCCATTGAGAACAGTGTTGGTTCTCGGGTTTGCATATATACTTTTTACTATGTTGAAGAAATTCCCCTTTAATCCTATTTTGTTGTTTTAATCAGGAAAGGGTGTTGGGGTATTTAGATTTTTTTAAAGATACAATTCTAAGTAAGGGATTAGATACTTAGATGTTTTGCTTTTAGGTTTGTGAAAGTTAAAGGAAAGAACCAATGTTCAGACTGGATACAAAGTAAACAAAAATTAAGATGAAGAAAAACCCTGATGATACAGATATGTAAAAAGAAAATAAACTATTTGATCAGGGTTGATAGGTAGTGAGAGTTTAATGTTTTGAAGTATCAAAAGAAATATTAATGAATAAATAATTTTTGGAGAATGATTTCAGTAAGACTTATTTCAGTTTTTCCTTTTTCCAGTTTTGTGATTTCATTAATTTGTAATATGTAATTACTCACAGCAGCTGTACTGTGTAATTTTATTAGTCTGTGAGATTTGTAATAGTCTGAAGAGATCAATTTAGTAGTGATGGAATATGTCTGCATATCTCCTGAAGCATCTTTCATGTCCAAATTTCTCTTTCTAAAGGAAGGCAAAGAAATTGGGGTTCTGATTTTTGTTTCTTTTTATTCAAGATTCTCTTTCTGAGTTAAAGTCTCAGGAATCTGTGGGGTTTGGATCATTGTAGCAACTGTAAAACCACATAGTGTATTTGTTAGTGTACACTCAGGAGGGTTTTCAAAGGCAGTAAATACCACTGGAGAGATTGTCAGCCTTCACCTGCAGAGCAGAGTAGCTGGTGGATTCAAACAGCATAGCATGTCTTTGAGTTGGCGGCACACCTCCTTTACTGCTAAACCAACAGAGCTTCTATATAGTATATTTGTTGTTGTTGTTGATTGCTTTCAAGTCGAGCACTACACATAAGGCCTGAAGCCTTTCTACAACTGTTGACATTTACCAAAGTATAGAGTTTACAGAGGCATTTTAGGAAGTGGATGCCACTCCTGCTTCCAAAATATAGTATATTTAATCGTCTTTAAATACCTACTCTAACTCACTGCTTTTGAGTCAGTTTCAAGTGTCTGAGGCTTAAATCATAATGGGAGTAGACTGTTGTGGAGCCGCTAATGGATTTGAACCCCTGCTAGAGACACAAGGCCTTTGCATTAGAAATACAACTTGCTGTGGACTGCACCATCAGAGCTCCTCAAATACTCATTACCTCTCCCCATTTTCCATTACCATGTAAAATTTTTTGGTATAAGATCACCTTATTTATTAATTCTTTTGCATGGAAGTTTACAAATCATACTGACTTTCATCTATAGATGAAAGTATACTGACAATCATTAATAGAATTTTAAAAATATTTATTGCTGTTGATTAACATAGGTAAATACAGTGCCTATTAAGCCTCTATTATATATTGTCTTTTCTTTTACCAAACATAGCTCTTTTTCTTTTACTCTCCCTTTTCATCCTTGTTATTCATCCACAATTGATCTTTGTTGTTGTATACTGTATCTGCTTATCCCTGTTATTTGTCCAACATTGATCCTATCTATATAAAAATCTGTGTAAGATCACCTTTATTAAAACTAGTTGCTGTTCAGTGAAAGAATGAAAATCCAAAATCTCTGTAAAACATGTTCACTAAAATTAATAAAATAAAATAAAAGAGGGGGGAAAACCTAGTTGCTGTTTTTATTGTTAAATACCACTGAGATGGAAACGACCCTCCAGTGAGTTTTGAGAGACAATCTCATGGGCGGAAATGACCTTTCTCCCATGGAGCAGCTGGTGGATTCAAACTACGTGCATTTCGGTTACCAGCACAACTCCTTACCACTAAACCACCAGCACTCTCTAGTTTTAAAATATAGTTTTATTTGCCTAAGTGCTTATAATTGCTAAAATGTCTTTGTTATCTTCATTGTGAATTGTACTGTTTTAGAACAGCAGAGATTTTTTGTCACATTTAATACTTTTTTACTTTAATTTTACATATTGAAATTATGTAAACTATAGTAAAATATGTACTTATTTTATAGTTGGAAATAAGTTTTAAAAAATTACATTGTTCTTTCCTAATCTCTTAAGAGATAAAGCTCTTCTCCAAGAGTTTAGGATGTACTTTTATTTTTCTGTAGTTTTGTGAGCACTGAATATACATTTCTATTTATGTATAGATTCAGATTCTGCCGTTGGGTTTTTTAACTTAGCAGTGGGAATATTTCCATATCAAAATATAGCTGTATTCTCATTTTTTAAAATGCTGCTTAATAGTGCCATTTTAATGTCATCATTTCTCTGTTACTAGACATTTAGGCTGTCTCAGATCTTTGCCATGTTAAACCTAGCCACCAGGATGTCCTTGTGCTAGATTCCTAGAAGTGAGATGAGTCAAAAGGTGTATGCATTTTAAAGTTTGCTTTTTCCTATATTTCTTTCCAAAAGTCTGTATTTCCACTTAAGTATTCATTTCCCCTTGCACTGACCTGGTGTATGGGTATTAGTCTTTTAAACCATGGTATACTAATAGGCAAAAAATGAGTGAAGGTGTTTTGTGGGGGCTTTTTAATACTAATTTTTAAACGATGTATAGCTGTTATAGCACTTGTTTGGTTTTTTCCAAAGGCTGTTACAATAGAGACATTGACATTGCTAATCTAATGCAGCAATATAGGAGGCTCATAACTCGGGCTTGTGTGGTGCCCTAGTCCATGCACTGCTAGCTGTATGTGTTGCTTCTCTGGTAGGCTGATTCCACCAGAAGCCCCACGGGAGAAACACGGGCCACTATGCAGCGGCTTTAGAGAATAATAAGCTGATTAACAAAGAGATGCTACTTCAGTGGCCTCCTGCTGCCGTCTAGTGGTTAATCTTGACACTTCTAACCAACTTCATTTTCTAATCATTTATCTTCAAAACTTTATTTGGTTTATCAGATGATTTCCTTTATCAGGTAATGTTTTTAGTATAATTAATATATCTTTTTGGATTGTTGTTTTGCTAGGCATTCTGTATGTTGTTAGATAAAAATGCTATAAAATGAATGAATCTATTTTCATGAATATACTCTTTATATAGACATTCTTAATTGTTAAAGACAAATCTCTTAACATTCCAGTCAGATACAAAAGTGAAACCAATGTGTTATAAGCACTGTAAATACACAGCTGTGAAGTCAGCTTTGACTCTTAGTCACCCTGTGTTGGGTTTCTCAAACTGTAAGTAGCAATGAGAGGAGACTGGCCATCTTTTCACCGTGGAGCTGCTGGTGGATTCGAGAGACTCATAACCTTTGAGGTGGGATCACAGCTTGCTAAGGGCTACACTACTAGAGCTCCCTATTGTAAAGGGAGGATATTTTAGTTTTACCCAAGACCCAACTGAAACGTAAACTAGGAAGACGATTACTTCATAGTAGATCTAAAAGAATAAATTTGCCATCTCCCTCAAGAGCAATTTAAGATAGTTATTTTAAGCAATTTTACTTTCTCTGTAGATTGTGATTGTAGTTATTATAATCTGGTCCATGAACATATCCTCAGACTCTAAGGTGCATTGATTGAATCCTCACTGCATTAGATAGGATGCGTATTGAATCTAAGTTCTTTTCTAATCCTGAAGTTCTGCTCTCTGTCTTCTCCATCATACCTTGAACTCTATTTGCTTGATTTCCCACCCCATAGTTTTAAGAGATGTATTAGTCAAGATTCTAATATTAGAGAAACAGGATCAACAATGTAGATAAAGTAGATAGAGGGACACATTAATGTTGTTCGGTGCCATCAAGTCAGTTCTGACTCAGAGTGACACCTGTGCACAGAATGCAGCAGTGCAAAGTGCAGCGCCATCCTCACAGTCACTGCTAGGTTTGATCTTACTGTCTGCTTCACTAATAAGCATGATAAGTCTCCAGAGACTGTTCCCTCCTGATACTGTATCCAGAGTATGTGTGACAGTCTCTCCAGCCTTGCTTTGAAGGAACATTCTGGCTGTATTTCTTACAAAACAGATTTGTTTGTTCTAGCAGCCATGGATATTAAATATTCTTCCATGTGGATTTGACTCCATTGAAAACACAACCAGAAAAGCCTGGCTCCATGTCCTTCCCAGTGATTGGCAGGCGGCTGGGCCCTCAGGCACCCAGTGTCCACTCCCTGACTGTGCTAGCCAACCTGCACTGGCTCTCCAACCAAAGGAGATGGCCTTGGGTGTCTGTATGCCTCCTCAGCTTTGAGGTCTTTGTACGCTGGATGTGACACCTTAATTTCTCCTGCAGTTAATAAGAACAGTGGGAGATAATGCCTAGATTTTTCTTATAGTTGACCAGAGCAAGAGTAGAAACTAAAAACCCACATTATTTCCTGCGGATGCATCCACAACTGCGTGATGATGCAGTCTTGAGAATGAATTTCTTCCTCAACAATTTTCTAATCTTAGGGCCTTTCACCTGCACTCATCTGTCACTTTGTCCTACTGTAGTGGCATGTTTTTCCAATGCTGGAAGTTATGCCATTCGTATTTCTGGCAATCTACTTATGAGAAAAATTGGCCAGTGAAAACCTAATGAATAGCCGTGGAATGTTGTCTGACATAATGTTGGAAGATGAGCCCATCATGTTTTAATGTAATGAAAGTGAAACTGGAAAAGAGCTGCTTCCTCAGTTCCCAAGTAGAATTGACTTGATGTGGATAGAGTTATGCGGCATGACTCAAAATTGGAAGAAACAATGCTTTATAGCACTTTAAAAAGGACCTTGGTAGCAGATTGGCCCAATATAATACATCCTTTGATTTCTTGACTGCTACTTCCGTGAGTGTGGATTGTGGATCCAAATCAAATGAAATCCTTGGCAATGTCAGTCTTTTCTCCATTTATCATGGTGTTGTTTATTGACTCAGTCATGAGGCTGAAAGATTTACTCTGTCCTGGCCGTGTCAGGTAGACCCAACTTTGAAGAGGCAGCTCTTCCTCAGTTATATTTTGAGTGTCTTCCAATCTACAAGGCTCCTCTTTCAGCACGATGTTGGTCAGTGGTCCTGGCTATTCGTAAGGTTTTCAGTGGCCTGTTTAAAAAAGTAAATAGCTGACTAAAACATCTGTCTTGGGCCAAAATCTATATTGGACATTTAGTTACCAAGTTTCTGTAGATACTACTAGCTGAAATGATTAAGCCGTGTATATTTGCATAAATAAACTTATTCCCCTCACCTCTGCCGTGGGGAGAATAGGACTTTTTATCTGCCTCATCTCAGAGTAACTCGGGGAGCTCTGGTGAGTTAGTTCATTGGGAGTTGTGCTGCTGACAAAATGTCAAGAGCCTTGCTAGCAGTTCGTACCCACCAGTGGCTCCGTGGGAGATCGATCCATCAGCAGTCTCCTCACATGTGATTTGAAGTTCCCGGAAACTCACTGGAAAGTCATTTATGAGTTGGTTCCAACTTGGCAGCAGTGAATTGGCGTGTCAGAGTAAGCATTTGAGAAACCATTTTGGATGAAACAGTAATGCTTTTATTTTGAGGTTTGACTACTCCCCTTCTTACAGCAGTCCTATCTGTCTTTCAGCATTGGAGAGGGGTCTCTTGAAAACGCTGCAGAAACTGGATGAATATCTGAATTCTCCCCTCCCAGACGAGATTGATGAGAACAGTATGGAGGACATTAAGTTTTCGACACGTAAATTTCTGGATGGTAATGAGATGACGTTAGCTGATTGCAACTTGCTGCCTAAATTGCATATTGTGAAGGTAGGCCTGCTGGATGTGGTATCAAATTGTATTAGACCTGTTTACTAAGATCACTTTTCATTTGTGTTTCAGATGTCTTTAATTTTGACTTTTGTTATGAGGTGCCATCAGTCTATTTGTGCTCTTAATGACCTCACCTGACAGAATAGATCTGCCTCACACAGGTTTTTGGCTGTAATCTTTCCAGAAGCAAGTTGTTAGGACTTTCTCCCACAGATCTACTGGCTGTCCAAACTGCCAGCCATTCTCTTACAGGCTTACCACATAATCATTTGCTCTTTATATTTGACTGAAAACGTTTTTAAACTTGCTGCCATTGGGTTAGTTCCAACTCATGGTGAACCTCCGTTGGATTTCTGAGGCTGAATCTTTACAGGAGGAGACTGCCTGCCACAGAGCCGGTGGTGGATTCAAACTGCCAGCATTTTGGTTAGCAGCCTGATATGTTACCCCCTCCACTACCAGGGCTCCTTAGGATATTTGACAACACTCAGCTTGGTATGGAGTCTGTACAAACTCATGGCTGACCCTCCAGCAGGTTTTCAGAGGTTGTATTTCACACCAGGGAAGGCTGCTCATTTCTTACCTCAGTGCAGCTGGTGGATTTGAATCACCTGCCTTTGGTGTGACAACACAACTCTTTAACCACTAGGCCACCAGGCCTTCTTGATATTTGATAAGGAACCCAGAAATAAGGCAACTTAATGATGGTTAGATAGTAGTTGAAACACCTTAGGCTTAATTAAATGGAAAATGAGATCGTCTAAGTTAGGGAGCACTGGTGGCCTAGATTGTCGAGAGTTTCACTGCTAATTCAAAGGCCACACCTTCTCAGCAGTTTGCCTTTGAGGGAGAGAGATGGACAATCTTCTCTTACGTGATTTACACCTCAGAGACCCAACAGAGGGCTGGCTGTAACTTAGTTCCAGCTTGATGGCAGTGAGAAGTTGATGTATATAAGAAAGAAGAATTTCCCCTTGCAAATGCATAAGAACAATTTTGAGTTGAAATTTGGTACACTAATACTGTTACATTCTCTGATCACTTAAACTTTTCTATTCAAGGCAAAATAGTATTCATTGAGCATTTATTATATGGGACTGTATTTGGCACTAAATTGAATAGTATTGTGCAGTATAGGTCAATAGTACGAAAAACAGAGGTCTGAGAGTGTTCAGAAAATATTTTTCCAACGATTCCAGATGGCTCTCTGCTTGGATATCACTGTCACACTTCTGAATGCTTAGTGGAGCTGTGGTCCTGGTCATTATTTAACCCTCCAGTTAGAATGGAGACGACAGGCTTCTTTCCAAACAGAAGCAGTACCCAAAGCTTTCTAAAATCAATAATTTGCTCTAAAGTAAAAAATAGTTTGCAGGAGATGGAAAACAAATCTGTTAACTTTTGATCTTTTTTTATTCCAGGTGGTGGCCAAAAAGTATCGCAACTTTGATATTCCGAAAGGAATGACCGGAATCTGGAGATACTTGACGAATGCTTACAGTAGGGATGAGTTCACCAACACTTGTCCCAGTGATAAGGAAGTTGAGATAGCATATAGTGATGTAGCCAAGAGACTCACCAAGTAAAGTAGCACTTAGGAGAGAGATGTGTTCACAGTCCCGTAACAGAATATGCTTCTCCTAACAGTCTGCTCCTCTTCCTATGATGTAAAAACTTTATTTTGCATGAACATGCAGTTATTCAAGATTAGGATAAAGGGATAGACAAGGTATAGTAGCTGTCTTAAGATGTACACTCCTCAGCAGTATTATTTTAAAATTCACTTGCCCAGCCTACCATCCCCATCCATTTTCTCCCTTCCTCTGATTTGGAAGACACTCCGTCACACGTATTTCAGTTTAGATTTAGACGTAGAGTGCCATCTCTCCTGAGCCCTTAACATTATTAAGTCCATTCACTGTGTACAGTTGGCAAGACTTTTGAGGTGCATTGTTGAACTGGTTAAATAGTAGCCGTGACTTCATCAGTCAGCTCCAAACTGGCACATAATGCATGGTACAAGGAATATTTATGTATTTTTGGAATTTTAGAGTAATAAGAGTGTATGAAAGGATTGTTATTGTATCAGAAATATTCTGTTTCAATCTAGTCTGTCCTGGATATACACTAAAGGGTGTACCACCAGAGAAGCAAGCTTTCTATGAAAAGTCACTACAGATTTTGCTTTATAAATGGATTATTATTTTTGCTGAAAGCATCTGTCTCCAGATCAGTTTTAACACCTGACACTGTATATAAAAGTTCTCCAGATCATTTTACTCAAGCATTTTTATCCTTCTGAGCATATGCTCTATCTAAATCTGGTTTTTGTTCTGTGTATTTTGCCCAGTGCCATTAATTTGGAGCATTATTGCTTGTTCTCTATTTTACTTTAATCATTAAATCTCCTTTTTGAGTAAGCAGAGACCTTTGGTGCTTGTACATCTTTTCAGCATCACTACATAAACTATTATTTAGTTGATTTAGCTATAACATTACAGTGATTGGGAACAGTAAAAATGTAACTTAAATTAACCTGAGGAGTGTAGGATAATTTTGTCAAAATAGCAAGTAAAATTTTGTTTCTAAAGCATATTTAATGTAGATAGTTAATCTAAAGACTACAGTACCCCCCTATATTAAATGTAAGATAAAACACAGAGGCCACCAGCTTTCCTATTCTACTTGTGTTCTATGTTAGAGTGTAGGTAAAGGGTTGTTCACTCATTTTGAATGGAATTGTAGTTATGATAAGTGTATTTTCTACCCTTTTGCCTAATCTCAGTCAATACACATCTGTGCATTAAATTTTTCTACAGCTTTGTTGAGGAATAGCACTCTGCCCGTTTTTTCTTATTTGAATTGGAAGCTTCAAACCAGGAATTATTTGTGCTCTAAGAGAAGTTAAATGTGAAGTAAACAAACATTTCTATGTATTTATTAATTTTTATTTTAAAATAGATTTGTCTAAGTACTAGTCCAGAGGTAGTAGTTTTAACTGTAATACATTTTTGGCAAATTTTTATATCTCACTTGTCTAAGAAGTGCTATTTCTCTTAGGCTGTTTCTGGAAATAAGTATGTTGCTTTAAAATGAAAATGTTTTTCTCGTTTTGTATACTAACATTTAACAAGCACTAGCTTTATGGAAGCAGCCTCACTTTTATAAGCATACTGCATCTTTTAACCTATCAGCAGTTAGCTTGACACAGGAAAAGAAGTAAAGCTCCGTATTGTATCCGTTTGGTTCAGGGAGATTCCTTTGTCTTCAGACTGCTTACTGCTGATCAGAAGTTCTGACACTCTTTTGTAATTAAACATTGGATGGTGATTTATGTGGTTTCAAGGAGAAGGGCTTCATGTAGGGTATCGGGGCATTACATCTTTTGTAGCTTTAGTGGGTTAGAGAGTCTCATAGCAGAACCAGTGCACAGGCAGGCATCCCCACTTTTCACTTACTGTTCAAATAGTAGTAAACTGGCATTCACGTGACAAGGACCCTTCTGCCTCTGTGTAACAGAAAGCAGAGTGGCAGTGCAAGTGGTGCAAAGTAGAGAGCAAATGGAGGAAAGAGCTACATGCCACAAAAATGCAAAAAACTGAATGTCAGTGATGAAATGGAGCTGTAAAGCTATTTTCACTGTGGCTATCTCATCCTTCCCAGCATTTTTTAACAAAAGTATCCCGTGAATATACTTGGTTGTCTTTCTGGTTGTTTAAAGAAGGCATGTGTGCTACACTTGATTAGTCTGTGTGACTTTGACCAAAGGAAGGTACATTATTAGGGAGTATATTCAAAGAAATTTAGGTTGGCAGTGGGAAAAATATGGAGAAAAAGATGGCAGTTTGCTTTAAATTTGTCATATTTTTGTGAGATGATCATAACTTAAAATCATGTGTGGAGGCTTAGGACATCAAGGTTCATAATAATTCATGGTTGACACATAGAATAATTTGATATTGTTTTTATAATCACCAAATTTTCTCTTTCAAATGCTTGAACCCTTTATATTCTACACCATTGAGGAGAGTAGAAATTGAATGGAAGGCCTCGCTACTACAAGGAAAGCTCTCTACTGTGTTGGTTAATAAACCACCCCACCTTGACTGTTTAAATACATGAGTTTTTTAGACTATTGTTTTCTTTTTTTACTAGTCGTGCTCATTTGTGATGGAATTCAAATAAGATCTTATTTCTTGGTAACATCAGCCGTTAAGATTTCTCTCTATAGCCTGGAACAATTTGTATATGATAAAGAGACTTTTGACATTTATTCTTATACTAAATTGATAAATTCTAGAATTAGGCAATTTTACCTTACTTCTGTTGGGGTTTGATTCTTTAGAGTTGCATATAGATAGCTTTGATTTCTGTACATTTAAAAAGCCCATTTAGAAAATAGTAGGAACTAAAATTAAGAAAAAGAAATATTTTTTTCATGCATGTTTTGATACACATTTCATTAAGTTTATTGCTTAGCAATTTTCTTACACAGATTTTAATCAGTATTGGATTCACAGGAAAGCATTAATTAGTACTATGTGGACTTTGTTTTTCTACCCCTTTGTATTATCAAGTTTGGAACCACCAAAATATTTTTATCATGGGGAAAAAAATTTTCAACTCCTTAAGCCATAATGTTGAACAGACTTGGAATATTTTCTTTATAATTACTTGAAAAGGCAAATGAAAGCTTATTATAAAATGCTCATGTTTTCTTTTCTTTCTCTGGAACATCATGCACCAGTATATTGCTGGCAGCTATTAAAAAAAAATAAAGTATATTTTCACTATCAGAAAGAGTTCTCCTTTCATGAAAATAAATAGCAACTTGGGGTAAATGTATTTTGAGACTGGTTTCTTTTTCCTGTGCAAGCGAAGGATTCAGCATATTGAATAGATTACCAGAGGAAAAACCGTGTGGTTGTCTCATTAGGTGGTGGTGTGTACCGTAGAGTCAAACCAACTCATAGCAGACCCTCCGGTGGATTTCCAGGGCATTTACCTCGCACGAGGAGATTGCCCATCCTTCTCCCGTGGAGCCATTGGTGGCCTCAAACCACATGCCTTTGGAACTGCAGCCCAGCTTCTTGCCTCCAGGCCACCAGAGCTCCTCTCAGTAGGTAAAGAAAAAAAGAATTTGACAAAAACCTGCCTGAGAGTATTATGTAGTACTGAAGAAAGGTAACGAATTTGTGAAACACTGGAGAGAATGGGTGAATCTAGAGGAAATTATACTGAGTGACATAAATCACTCATAAAAGGATTATTTTGGTATGTTGTTGTGTACTATGAAGTCGGAACTGACCCCATAGCTGACCCTCCAGTTGGTTTTTAGAGACAGTAAATCACACAAGAGAAGCTTGCCTATCCTTCTCCCTTGGAGCAGCTAGTGGATTTGAACAGTGTGCCTAGACCACCCACCAGAGCTCCATTGTGGTATAAGACCACCATTATAAATGCTGAGGAAAGGTTTACACACAATCATTTGTGAATGATTACCAGGCATGGAAATGGAAGGAGAGGGAAGTGGAAATTAATGGATAACTTGACATAAGTGAGAGGTAATATATATAGTATTAGGCATTGATCAGATGTGATTTCATTAGCTGTAATGTTGTAAAACAAAATGTATGAATAGTTAAATGAAAAACTTATATGATTTGTAAACTTGCACTCAAGTGAAAAAAAGCAGAAAGCTGGCAAACAACAACAAAAATCCTAGATGATATTCTTAGGAAAATAGGAACAGAACTAATGTTTTTTTAAAAGTTGGATAAAGCTTCCTAGGAAGGATCTCTGGTGAATGTCATACAGGATGAGAGGACAGGCGCCTTCTCGCTTGCCCTCACTACTAGGCACCACCCTTTGTCAGTAGTTTCCACAGCTGCTTTTTAGCGACACCCTAACCAGTGTAGTAGGTGAGGGAATGGTAAGGAAGTGACAAAACAGGCTTTTTGCAGATGAGACAAGTATCTAGAAAAATTTGCAATTTCCATAAGAATATAAGTAAGATTAAGGAGCAACTTTGATATATATCAACATTAAAATAGAGGGACTATTCTAAAGCAGTAAAAGTGGACAACTGAGCAAAAGGACTGTGTACATGGGCCATTAAAAATCTGTAATATGAACATATTTACCTATTCTATGAAAAAGATGTTTTATAAGATTTTTTTCTTTCTTTAAATTAGAAGGCAGGTAGCTCAGTGACCTGATGGTAAGCTGCTACACTGCCAGGTTGAATCCACCAGCTCCTCTGTTATGTGCCGTCGAGTCGTTTGCGACTCATAGCGACCCTATGTACAACAGCCCTAAACTGTGCTCTATCCTGTGGCAATCTCATTGCCTCTGACACACCCATCCCGATTATCCCAGTCACTGAATCAATCCACCTCATAGAGGGTCTTCCCCCCCTGCGCTGTCCCTCTACTCTACTGAGCATGATGTCGCCCTCCAAAGACCTGTCTCTCCTTACAACATGTCCAAAGTATGTCAGGCGAAGCCCCAGAATCCTTGCCTCCAAGGAGCGGCCTGATTTAACCTTCTCTAGGATGAATCTGTTTGTTTTCTTGGCAGTCCATGGTACATTCAATACTCTTCTCCAGCACCACCAGCTCCTCTAGGGGAGAAAAATGGCAATATCTTCCTGTGTGATTTATTGCTTCTGAAAAGCGGCTATGGAGGGTTGGCTATGAGTTGGTTCTGACTAAACAGTGCACAACAGATAAGATATTTAGGACAGATCTTTGTTAGGTGCCATCAAGTTGAGTACAACTTTGACTCTATGAACAACAGACATGAACCCTGTCCTATCCTGTGCCATCCTCACAATTGACACATTCATGAGCCCCTTGCTGCAGTCACTGTGTCAGTCCACCTACCTGGTTTAGTGGCTTCCTCTCCTTCACCAGCCTTCCACCTTTCTAAGCATGACATCTTTCACCAAGGACTAATCTCTCCTAGCACGATGCCTAAAGTATGTGAGGTAATAGCAAACATTACAAACTACTAATTGAAGGAACTACCAGAAGATCTAGTCGCCGGGTAGATATACGATGTTAACGGCTATATTACTCAGAAGCATCAAGATTTCACCTCTGCCTCAAATGTATAAATTTTGTTTTCCAACAAAAAGACAATGAGTTGTGGGTATTGGTTGGTTTGTGGTTTTTTTGTTGTGTTTTTTTAATGAAGTAAATTATATTAAAAATTCATATGTAAGACTTAGCTCCAGATAGCTAAGATACATCAGGTGAGAGGAAAAAAGAAAACTTATCTGAACTTAGTAAGATATTAAGAGCTGATAGAATTTATATAGTAGATCACAGCAACGCAACACACCTGCTGCAACAGCCAGAGAAGTCTGGATTAGGACCCGAAGATTTTCTTTGTATAACTACAGAATTCTGGAAGCAGTACCCTAAAACCAAAATGCTATCATCGATCAGTGTTGGTTCCTGGTGACCCACCATAGTCATTTCTACTTTGGGGCCCATATTAGGGATTGTCCATGCACAGGGGTTCTACTTGAAGGAAGAAAAAGCTCCTTGGCTATACGGTGGGCACAGTGGAAACTGGAAGCAACTTGTAGGACATGTGCTTGACTCCAGAGCTACACATGGCAACCTAGAGGCTAAGCTGAGCCTCCAAAAAGCAGAGTGAACTCACCCATGAATGCACAACACTTACTGTTGATTGCCTTTCAGTCAAACACGACGCATAGTACCCCTATAAACAAAAGGCCTGAAGCCCCTCTACAACTATCGACATTTATCAAAATTCGTAGGGTTTCCCGAGGCATGTTTAGAAAGTGGATGCCACTCTTGCTTCTAAATTTGTCATAGTAATGTGCCATTGAGTCATCTGCGATGTATGTACTCTATGTACAGTAGCTCTGAACCCTTCCCTGTCCTGAGTCAGTCTCAGTAATTCTGACACACCAGTTCCCACTGCCCTAGTTACTGTATCAATCCATCTCATCCGGGGTTTCCCTCTCCAGTGCTGTTCTTCCACCCTTCCAAGCATGATGTCCTTCTCTAAAGACTCATCTCTCCTGGCCATGTGCCCAAAGTAAGTGAGGCAGAGCTTCAAAATCCTAGCCTCCAAGGAAAAACTTGGTTTTACTCTCTCCAAGACAGACCTATTTGTTTTCTTGGCAGTCCATGGTATGTTCAAGACTCTTCTCCAGCACCACAATTCTTAAGGCATAGATTTTTTTGTCATCCTTAGTCATTGTCCAACTCTCTGAAGCATAACAAGTAATTGAGAAGACCATGGCCTGGATCAGGCAAACCTTTGTATCTAGACTGACATCATTAGGAGCCAAAATTTTCTCAGAGGAAGGAGCCTGCTCTAAACAGAATGTACCCAAGTTGGCTGGAGTGGGAATTATCTGCAAGTGGGCATGAGGGATTTTCCTGAGGTGATGATACTTATAAAAACAGAGTTGTGGGTAAAGATCTAGTAGCTGCACAGTAAAATTTCAGCTCAATAAAAAGCCCAGTTCAAAAATAGGTAAAGGTCATAATGATGAGAGTCCACTTTATAGTCCATGTTTCTGAAACAATTCTAGAGATTCTGGTGAGAGGGTAGGAATGGAGGAATAATGAGCAATGGATTTTAATACATATTTTCCCAAGAGATAACACAAATGAACATATAAATGCTCCACAACATTAGGGATTGTTATGTACTGTTGAGTCAGAACTGACCATCGCTGGCCCTCCAGCAAGTTTTCAGAAACAGTGAATCACAGAGGAGGAGACTGCCCATCTGCATTGAGCAGCTGATGGATTCAAACCATGTGCCTTTGGGTTGGTAGTAAAGCTCCTTCCCAATAGACCACCAGAACTCTCTCATTAGAGAGATTCAGAGCAGAGCCCCAAAAAGATAATCACATCCCATTGACTAAGATGACTGTAATCGGTAAGATGGACAATATGGTCCACAGGTGGAGAAATTGGAACCTCATAGATGTCTGTTGGGGATGCAGAATAGTGCAAACATCTTGAAGTCTAGTTTGACAGTTCTCAAGTCTTTTAAGCATAGAGCTGCCTTATGACCCAGCAATTCCACATCTAGGTTTATACGAAAGAGAATTGGAAACTCATGTCCAACACATAATTTGTAGCAAAATTATCATAATAATGGGAGACAATACACTTCAACTGAAAAATTGTGATGTAGTCATACAATGAAATATAACAAAAAGTATCGATATATATGCTAGAACATGGATGGAAATTGAACATGCTAAGAACTGTAGTCTTCAATATGGATTGAAGCTCAACATCAAGAAGACAACAATTCTCACCACTGGGCCAATTGGCAGCACTGTGACGAATGGAGAAGAGATTGAGGTTGTTAACAGTTGCAGCTTGTTTGGTTCCACCATCAACACTCTTGGTACCAGCAATCAGGAAATCAAAAGATGAATTGCATTAGGTAAATCTACTGTCAGGGACCTTTCCAGAGTGCTGAGAAGCAACAATGTTAGTCTAGAGTCTAAGGTGTGCCTGATCCAGGCCATCATCTTAAAAATTACTTGCTATCACCAGAGAGCTGGACAATGACTAAGGAGGACAGAAGAAGAATTGATGCCTTTGAGCTATGGTGCTGGAGAAGAGTATTGAATATACCATGGACTGCTAAGAGAGAAGAGACTGCTAAGGTTCATCCTAGAGAGGATGAAACCAGGCTCCTCCTTGCAGGCAAGGATTCTGAAGCTTCATCTGACATACTTTGGACATGTTGCAAGGTGGGATCAGTCCTTGGAGAGGGATGTCATGATTGGGAGGGTGGAGGGACAGTGCAGAAGAGGAAGACCCTAGATGAGATGGATTGATTCTGTGACTAGGGTACTGGGATAGGTGTATCAGAGACAGTGAGATTGGCACAGGAGAGAGAGATTTAGGGCTGTTGTACATAGGGTCACTGTGAGTCGCAGGCAACTCGATGGCACATAACAACAACATGAGGCCCAGGCAACTCGACGGCACATAACCACAACAGCATGCTAGATGAAGGAAGTAAGACGCCAAAGGTCACATACTTAATGATTTCACTTACATGAAATGTCCAGAAAATGGAAATTTATGGTTGAAACAAAGTGGATTAGTGATTGCAGGGGCTGAGCTGGAAAAGAATGAAGAGTGATGGCTGATGAGCTGAGGTTTCTTTTGGGGGTTTTGAAATGCTCTAGAGTTAATGATGGGACAGCTTTGTGAATATAAAAAAGCTGCTGAATTACATACTTTAAAAGGATGAACTTTACGGTATCTAAATTATATGTCAATTTAAAAAAATCTTAAAAAAGAAGCATCCTTATCTTACTAGAGATTCTGATCAAGGTTAGTTACCAAAGGCCATTAAAAAGACAGGAAAGAAATGGGCAAGTGGAAGTAAGAAGAGACTCTGAAATCTGCTGTCGAGTGGAGAAGCTAACGCAAAATGGGCTAATAATCGAGTAAGCAAAATAAGGGTCCAAAGGACAGCTCCAGATGACAAAACTTGCCATAACCACGCCAGAAGGCATTTCCTCAAAAAGCTGAACACAAATTCCATACAACCCAGCTGTTCCACTGCCAGGAACATACTCTGAGGAAAACAGAACCGAGACACAAATTGAGATTTATACACTGATGTTTGCCACAGTGTTACTCACAATGGAAGAAAATGGAAATGTCCTTCAACAAACAAATGGATTGAAAAACTGTAGCACATTCTCATGATGGAATACTATGCAGCACTCAGGAGCAATGATTTTGAAAGATAGAACATGAGAGAGGCTGGAAAGCGTTTTTTTTTCTGAGTGAACTAAGTCTCATAAGGACAAATTGCATAAGACCATTACTGTAAAAATAGAAGGATTACTACTAGTAAGATAGGTGCCAAAGCCCAGAGAGGGAAGGTGAAGGTGGAGGGAGGCTGATGGTGGGGAGGTGGGCTGACAACTCAAGGTTGCAGAGTTTTGTGGACAGAGTGAAGGGGTGAAGGAATTAGGAAAGGTGGGATAATTGTGGGCATGGATCAAAGGTAGTTAATTTTATGAAACAACTATGGTAATGATAATATGAAACTGAATGGATGAATGCATGAAATAGAATTTTTTAAAGAAAGAAGACAAAACTAAGTATCATGAAATGTGCAGAAAGCTGGAATTTGAAAATCAAAGGGGGGAAATACAGCATTTTTTTATAGTTTAATGTATTTTAATAGCAGACTTACAGAACAGCACAGAAGACAGACAACATTAAAAAACATGTACTTGCATGTAGGACAACTCAGAAAAGTATAGTGAATGGATGGATCTACTGTATGATAAAAATGCTACAAACACTATTTAGTTGCTATCAATAAGAAATTTACTTGTCCAGAAATATTTAACAGGTTTATTTATAATTGTTACAAAGTTGAACTGCTGAAACTTGTTCACGGGAAACATTTTTTTTCTGACTTGCAGTAATGCTTTATATTCCCGCATTTATATTAGAAATTCACACACAAATGAAAATGGAAAAACTGCCAATCCTTGATTTCTGCCCCCTATGTTTCCATTCACAGTCATATACTTAGGTATCTTTTGACCCCATGGAAAAAAATTATCTAACGTTCAAGAACTACCAATAACAGGAAGAAGAGATTTTTTTTTTTAAAGAATGAAATGTTCCCCATCCTAATGGATTCTTAAGCACGCTCTCCACATATGCGGCATGCTAGCTGCATGTCTTTTGGCGTTATTGTTACACGTTTGGCATGGACAGCACACAGCTTGGTGTCTTCAAAGAGGCCAACCAGATAGGCCTCACTTGCCTCCTGCAAAGCACCAATGGCTGTGCTCTGAAAGCACAGATCTGTTTTGAAGTCCTGAGCAATTTCTCGCACCAGACGCTGGAAGGGAATTTTTTGAATCAGGAGTTCAGTGGACTTCTGATGACGCCTGATTTCACGGAGTGCCACAGTACCAGCCTGTAGCGATGCGGCTTCTTCACCCCGCCAGTAGAGGGTGCGCTCTTGCGAGTGGCTTTTGTCGCCAGCTGCTTCCTGTGTGCTTTCCCACAGGTTGATTTGCGGGCGGGCGGCTTTGTACTAGCCATGGGATAAGCACCTCTTCACTTACTCCCCCTTTGACGGCTGGAGCTCGGTGGCGCTGGCTTCAGAGAGCGACGGCGGCGACTGCGAACACAATTTGGAAATACAGCATTTTTCAAGCAGTGCTGAAAGAAAAAAGAAAAATTAAAACCTCAAGTTGCAATGATGAAGGATTCTATGGGCAAAATATTAAAAGACGTAGGAAGCATCAAAGAAAGATGGGAAGATAAACAGTCACTATCAAAAGAATTGGGCAATCTTCAACCATGTATTGCATGGTGGTGTTATTATTAAGTGCTGTCGAGTATGACTCACAGTGACCCTATGGACAAGTCCCCTGAACCCCATCCTGTGCTTCCTCACTGTCACAGTTGAGCCCATTGCTGCAGTCCTGTGTTAATCCAGCTCCTTGAGGGCCTTCCTCTGTTTCACTGACTGTCCATGTTCCAAACATGATGGATGTCCCTCTTCAAGGAATAATCTTTCCTAATAACATGCTCAAAATATGTGAGACAAAGCTTTTTCATCTCTGCCTTCAAGGAACATTCCAGCTGCACTTTCTCGAAGGCACTTATATTTAGTCTTTGGCAGTCTATAAGCTATTTCAATACTCTTCACCATAGCACAGCTCAAAGGCATAGATTCTTCTGTCATCCTAAGTCATTGTCCAGCTCTCAGATGTATAGCAAATGATTGAAAAAGATCATGAGCTGAATCAGGTAATTTGGAGAGATCTGTAACAGAGGACTTTCCCAATTATCTCCTGACTGCGAATACCAAGGGTATTGATTGTGGATCCAAATAAGATTAAATCGTTGACAGTTTCAATCTTTCCTCCATCTATTGTGATGTAATGCTACCATTGCATGAAGCAGCAAATCATCATAAGAACCAATGGGACCGAAGGAAGAAGCTGTATTGAAGACACTGGCAAAAACCAAGGTTCCAGGAATTGACATATCACAGTTGAGATATTTCAACAAGCAGATGCACTGCTCACTGTGCTGACTCCTATATCAAGAAATTTAGAAGACAGTTACCTGGCCAATGGATTGGGAGAGATCTGTATTTGTTCCCGGTTTTTTGTTTTGTTTTTTTTTAAGAGTTATCTAACACAGTACATAAATAACAATATTATTAATGCCACATATTATGGGAAGCCAAACTTTATACCAAATATTATATGGAAACCCTTGTTCGGGAATTGAAGGAATTTATAAGTTAGGGTTTCTCTTGTGGCAGATCCCAGAAAATAAGATGTTTCTTCCTGGCAGACAGGAGACAGCTAGGGCCCCCCTACAGAGGGAGTGTTACTTCTGAGCTAGAGTTCAGCCTAAGGCACCAAGGCAATCCTTAAGGGTATATACCAAATTCTTACATTTGTGAACCCCTCCCTCCTGAGTCAAAGGAAAGGTTTTCAATAGAAAGAGCTTGGCTTCATTTACAAGAATTCCTTTTATGATTTTCTTTCCCTGATTATCAGTAAATATACAGAGAAACATGACTTGGGGTCTTCAGTCGAGAACTGCTGGCCCCCTGTTTTATGCTCTCTGCTCTATCTCATTCCTGGCTGTCTGTCTCATTATTAATAATTATAATTACTTTACCTTCGGTCTGCAACAACATATAAGTAAAATATTGTTGAAGGTAATTTAAAAAACAGCTAAAGCACAACCTGAATAAGAAATCGTCAGAAATATAAGCCAGATTCAGAAGAATACATGGAACAAGAGACATCATTGCTGATGTCAACTGATCATGGCTGAAAGCAGAGAATACTAGAAAGATATACTTGTGTTTTGTTGAGCATGCAAAAGACTGTGTGGATCATAACAATTATGGATAACATTGAGATGAGCAGGAATTCCAAGACACTTAATTGTCATCAAGCAGAACTGAAACATGAACCAAGAAGCAGCCCTTTAAATGGAATAAGGGGATGCAGTATAGTTTAAAATCAGGAAGAGTGCACAGCAGGGTCATATTCTTTCCTCAAACCTATTCAGTGTATTTGTTGGGCAAATAATCTGAGGGACCGGACTATCTGAAGAA
Source organism: Elephantulus edwardii (assembly GCF_000299155.1). Classification (NCBI taxonomy): domain Eukaryota; kingdom Metazoa; phylum Chordata; class Mammalia; order Macroscelidea; family Macroscelididae; genus Elephantulus; species Elephantulus edwardii. The sequence goes on along the minus strand of NW_006399778.1, from coordinate 5,505,405 downwards.
AAACATGGCACCAGGATTGGAGTAAAACTTATTACCAACCAATGTGCTTGAGTATATCAGGGATGAGGAGGATGGCACAGGATAGGCAGGGTTCAGATCCATTCTTCACAGGAACACCGTGAACCACAACTGACTCTATGGCACCTAAGAACAAACAACGTATCTGTTCACAGGCCCGGAGGATGGATGCCTCCAAGTCAGGGGATGTGCCCTCTTTAATCCAGGAGCTGATGGCAGGCACAGTCCCCAGGCTCGGGGAGAAATGCTCTGAGAGCTTCCTGCTCCATTTACAGGCTGTTGTGGATGTGACCTGGGTGTTGGCAAGGTGAAACTTCATCGCTCTTACTTTAGGCATGTTTGCAGGAGGGGGCCCAGTCCTTGGAAAAGGACATCATCCCGGGAAAGGTGGAGGGTATGAGATGGATGGACGCATGACAAACAATGGGCTCGAGCATATCAGAGATGATGGTGCAGGCAAGGGCAAGGTTCAGATCTGTTAGTTACGGGGTTGCTATGAGTTGTAGTCAACTCATTGGTACCTCATAACCCAACAATATGCATATGCTGCAACTTGCAGAAAAGAAAGATGACTTGAAATACTTAATGATGAAGATTATAGCCTCCAGTATGGATTACACTTCAACATAAAACAAAGATCATCACAAATGGGTCAATAAAGAGCAACACGGTAACTTGAGAGAAGATTGACATTATTGAGGATTTTCTTTTACTCAGCTTCACAATCAGTGCCCATGGTAATAGCAGACAAAAGTTGAAAGACTTCTTATACAGGGCACATGTGCCCAGGACCCCTTTAAAGGTCTTAACTTGGAAGCCCAAGTTTTGACTGACCCAAACAATGACCTTTTCAACCACCTAATATGTGAATAAAAGTTGGATCAAGACTGAAGAAGAATTGATGCCTTTGAACTGTGGTGTTGGTGAATAATACTGGCCCAATCCATGCGGTCTTTGCAATTGCTTGTTATGCTTCAGAGAGCTGGACAATGACTAAAGACGACAGAAAAAAGATTGATGCCTTCAAATTGTGGTGCCGGAAATTGTGGTGCAAGAAAACAAATAGGTCTGTCTTGGAGAGAGTGTAACCAAGTTTCTCCTTAGAGGCTGGGGTTTTGAAGCTCCATCTCACATACTTTGGCCAAGTGGCCAGTAGAGACTGGTCCTTGAAGAAGGGCATCATGCTTGGAAGGGTGGAGGAACAGTGCAGGAGAGGAAGACCCCAGATGAGATGGATTGATACAGTGACTGGGGAAATGGGGATTGGTGTGTCGGAATTAGTGAGACTGGCTCAGGACAGGGCAGGGTTCAGAGCTGCTGTCCATAGGGTCGCTATGAGTCATAGGTGACTTGACAACACTTAACAAATGGATCAATTGGTATCCTTCTATTCCTGAGGGCTTATTTTTTGTCAGTGTCTTCAATACAGCTTGAGCATGTTCCCTCATCACCATGGGCTCTTTATCATAAGCTACTTCCTGAAATATTTCAGTGTTCAACAACTCTCATTTGGTACAGTGATTCTATGTATTCCCTCCATCCTCCTTTTTTAAAAAAAAATTTTTTTTTACACTGGTTTGCGTACAAAGTTCATATACATTGTGTTTCTCACGATTTTTCATTCACATCAGGTTTCATACAATCATTTTCATTCATTATGTTTTATAAAATCAATCACAATTGAA
>NW_006399778.1:5479646-5501990 GCF_000299155.1 Elephantulus edwardii | reverse complement strand
TCAGTATATTCCTTCCATCTTCTTTTAATACTTCCTGGATCATTTAAACATTCTGCCGAAAGCATCCTTGATTATAGCAACTTGAGGTTTGAATTTGTTCTTCAGTTCTTTGAGCTTAAGATATGCTGAGCGAGTTTGGCCCTTTTGATTTTCTGACTCCAACTCCTTGCACATTTCATTGTAATATTTCCCCCCTTAGTACTATTTAGTATTAATTTGTTGTTGTTGTTGATTGCCATCGAGTTGAACACAACTCTAGTGACTCTATGAACAAAAAGCCTGAAACTGTTCTATAACAATCTTCATTTATCAAAGTTCATAGGGTTTCCAGAGGCATGTAGTTTAAGAAGCGGATGTCACTCCTGCACAGAATAATATATGATAAACATGGCTATAAATTACTTAAATGGCATTTTTTGAAAAAGATTTCATGATTAGTAACATCAAAGTATAAAATCTTCTCATGCTGAATTACAAAATGATTAATTAGAACATTATTAGCAACTGGTCTTTAACTTTTTCCTCTTATTTATTTCTTTTATTACTACTTTATTCTCAACAAAGTTATTGATAAAAGTTCACAGATACGCAATAACTACTCATTGCTTGTGGAATCAGAGCAAACCAATAGCTGATCCTCCTCCCAGAAGGTTTTCAGAGGCTATAACTCGCATGGGAGATTGTCTATCTTTCTCCCAAGAACCACAGGTATATTTGATGTGGCAGAGTCATGACCTTTGAGCTAACAGTGCAACTTCCTATAGAGAATCATGTTTGTCTTTGGCAATATCAGCTCTATTACCACACCGGCACCAAGGGAACAGCTCATGAGGTTGCTTTTTCCAGACAAAACCATATATTTTTTATTGAATTGGATAAAAAGGATAACTCTTTCTGGAGCATATTGTCACTGAGTTGGAAATGACTCGCCTCCATCTCCTTTTGATGCTTCCTGGATCTTTCAAGATTTTGTCCATAGAATCTCTCTGTGTTGCAACTCAAGCCTTGAATTTGCTCTTCAGTTCTTTCAACTTGAGAAATGCCAGTCAAGCTCTTCTTTTTTAATTGTCAACTCCACCTCTTTACACATTTTGTTATAATACTTTGCTTTGTCTTCTTGAGCTGCCCTTTGAAATCTCCTGTTCCTCTCTTTTATTTCAACATCTCCCTTTGTTTTGGTCTCTCCATGCTGTATTGCAATTTTCAGTCTTTTCTGACATCCATTTTGGTCTGGTTTTCCTCCTCTTTTAGTAACAAGCTTTTTCTCTCTTCATGGATGATATCTTTGATGTCGTCTCACAACTCACCTGGTCTTCAATCATTAATGTTTAATGCTTCAAACTTATTTTTGAAATTATTTTGAAATTCAAGTGCAATTTATTTTTGAAATTATTTTGAAATTCAAGTGCAATAGGGTCAAGGTTGTATTTTGGCTCGAGTGGGCTTGCTTTTATTTTTTTCCAACTTCAGTTTGAACTTACACATGAGTAGTTCATAGTCTGTTCCACAGTTAGTACATTACCTGGTGTTTTTTGTTTTGTTTCCTTTTAATTGATTTTATGAAAGTTTACAGAGACTTTGGATTTCCATTCATTCATTGTTGCACTTATGACCCGGTTTTTGATTGCTGATTTTGGGCTTGTCTCACAATTCTTTCCACAGATGTAGCTGATCTGATTCCTGTGCAGTCTATCAGGTGAATTCTATGTATATAGTTACCATGTATATATTTCTTTAATAAGATATTTGATATGAATAAATCATTGAATGTACAAACTTCAATCATTCAATCTCCAGCCTCATTTCTGTCCCCAAATTAATAATTTCCAGCTACGATTCCTTCTACTTTGTTTCTAAATTTTGCTTTCCACTCACCAGTTATTATTGGATCTTGACTGCATGCTTCATCAATTTCAAACTGCAAAAGTTGGTAGAATTCCTCAATTTCCTCATCTTTGGCTCTAGCTGTTGTTTATATATTTGAATAGTAATAGTATTAACACATCTTTCTTGTATAGGTATGTATACTATCCTATCATTCACAGCACTGTATTTCATGATAGATCTGGGAACAGTCTTTTTTTACTATTAATGCAACACTAATCATCATCTTTTCATTCTGCGCATGGAAACTCTATGATTGTCGGATTAAAAATTGTTGCATCCTGGCCACATCAGCTTACTAATGCTTAGAAAGTTCTGGTGGCCTAGCAGTAAGGAGGTGGGCTGCCAACCCGAAGGCACACAATTCAAATCCACCAGCTGTTTCGCAGGAGAAAGAGGAGCAATTTCCTCCCAGGCGATTCACTGCCTCTGAAAAGCCCGTTAGAGGGTCAGCTGTGAGTTGGTTTAGACTTGATGGTACACAACAATCGAATGAATCCCAGGACTGAGTGTGACCATGCAAATAGGGCATGTAGACTACTCATAATAGGATTTGTCAGTCTTGCTGTCATGCTAGGTTTAATTTGAGCAGGTTTAGGGGCAGAAGGTGGAAATTTTGGTGGGGGGAAGGGAAGAAAGAAGTAGAGAATTCAGTGTCCTTTGAAACCAGAGACTCCTGTGCCAGTCAGGCCAGGACTTAGAGAAGACCAGCAACTGCAGCAGCAGCAGTAGCAATGGCTGTGTGAAACCAGAACCAGAATCTTCACATGAACTTACTGGAGAAATAGAAATGGGGGAGACGTCATAATTGTCAAGATTAAGAGAGCTTTGTAACATTGAGCTAAAGCTGAGAGACTGAAGGTCGAAGGGCCTGAAAAATGCTTAAAAAACTCTCCTGACTGAAGAATTGTATCCTGTTTCCAACCTGTTGACTTCTCTAAGAAACCCCGTAAATGTGAGTATGGTTCTGTTGAGTCCTTTGTGGCCATTTCAACAGATTGTCAGACCCACGAGTAGGGACAGTTGGCATCAGAATTGGTGAAAGTAGGTATGGGAGCCTGAGGGCCAGGCCCGACTTCTTAGGGACTGATTTTGTGCTGTGGATGCAGATTGTTCCCCAACTCTTTTTACAACACCTAAGAATATCGTAGTAAAATTGCTGAAAGACAGGAAAAATTCTAAAACAAGCCAGAGAAAAATGACTCAGAACTTTTAAAGAAACAACCATAAAATCAGTAGCCAACTTTGCAGCAGAAATTTTGGAAGCCAGAATTTTTAAAGTGCTGAGGAAACAAAACAAAAACAGAAGTTTGTGCTCAGAGGAATAATCTCAAAAGTAAAGACAAAACAAGAAAGCATTTTCAGACAGACAAAATCTGACACACTCCAGTCCATTGTTTCGGTCACTATGTCAACCTATCTTACTGGGGTTCTCCTTCTATTTCTCTGAGACTCCACCTTTCCCAGCATGATGTCCTTTTCCAAGGACTGACCCCTTCTGACAACATGACTCAGGTACATAAGACATAGTTTCACCATCCTTGACTCCACGTGCATCCTAGTTGCACTTAGTTCAAGACAGACTTGTTTGTTCTTTTGGAATTCTAGGGCATATTCATTACTCTTCTCTAACACCACAATCCAAACGCATCCATTCTTCTTCTGTCATCCTTTGTCATTGTCCAATTTTCAGGTGCAGAGCAAGTAACTGAAAAGACCATGGCTTGGATCAGGCACACTTTAGTCTTTAAACTGACATCATTGCTTTTTAGCACTTTGGACAGGTCCTTGAAAGCCCATTTTCCCAGTACAACAGGTCTTTTGATTTCTTGCCTGCTGCTACGAAGGGTGTTGATGGTAGATCCAAATTAAATGAAATGGTTGGCAATTTCTATCTTTTCTGGGTATATCATGATGTTGCCTATTGTCCCAATGATAAAGATTTTTGTTTTCTTAATGTTGAGATGTAAACCATATGTTATTGTTGTTATGTGCTAGTCTTTGATCTTCTCCTTTCAGTGTTTCAAATTCTCTTCATTTTCAGAAAGCCAAGTTGTATCATCTGCGTAATGCAGGTTATTGATAACTCTTCCTTCAATCCTGATGTCACATTCTTCCTCATAAAGTCCCCCTTCTGGAATGATTTGACCATCATACAGATTAAGTAGTTATGGAGAAAGGAGTACAATCCTGATGCACGCCTGTCCTGATTTTAAGCCAATGCTGTGTTCTCTTGTTCTATTTAAACAGCTTCTTGGTCTAAGTATAGGTTTCACATGAGCATGATTATGTGTTCTGAGACGTCCATTCTTTTCAATATTAATAGCAACTTGTTATGTTCCACACAGTCCAATGCCTTCGCATAGTCAAGAAAATAGACTTCTTTCTGGCATTCTCTGCTTTCAGTCAAGTCTCTTCTGACATCAGCAATGATATCCCTGGATCCTTGGCCTCTTCTGAATTGAGGTTGTATTTCTGGAAGTTCCTTGTTGATAAAACATTCTAGCCATTTAAAAATAATTTTCAGCAAGTTTTTACTTGCATGTGATATTAATGATATTATTGAGTAATTTTCACATTCTGTCAGGTCACCTTTTTAAAAAAAAAAATTAAAAAAGAGCAAATATGAATCTCTTCCAATCAGTTGGCCAAGCAGCTGTGCTCCAAATTTCTTGCCATGGACCAGTGAGCACGTCCAGGGCTGCATCTGTTTGTTGAAGTATGTCAATTGTTATTCCATCAATTCCTGAAACACTGTTTTTGCTTTGATTTCCCCCCACCACCCCCCAATGCCTTCAGTGCAGCTTACTTCATTGGTTCTTGATCATATGGTACTTCCTGGAATATTTCAGTGTTGATCAAGTCTTTTTAGTACACTGATTCTGTATCTTTCCATCTTTTCTTAATGCTTCCTGCATTATTCAAGATTTTACCCACTGAATTGTTGAGTATTGCAACTTGACGTTTGAATTTATTTTTCAATTCTTTCAACTTGGGAAATGCTGAGCATTTCCTTCCCTTTTGATTTTCTAACTTGATTTCTTTGCACATTTTGTTATAATGTGTTGCTTTGTCTCCCAAGCTGCCTTTGAAAGATCCTGTCATCTCTTTTACTTCAGCCTTTCTTCCCTTTGTTTTGGACTTTCTGTAGTTTTCAGAGTATTTTTTTTTTAATGAAACTTTTCTTTTATACTGGTTTACTTACAAAGTTTGTATACATTGATTTTCACATGGGATCTTTCCCCATTTTCCTTTACCCCCTACCTCCCTCTACCCAGCAAATTGTGTGACTCTATGATTACTCCCACCGCCCCCATCTTCATCCCTCTGCTCCCCCCTTGGATCCTCATACATGTTCGACAATAATAGTCTTATACAGTATTCATCCTTGTGAGACTGAGTTAGTTCATGTAGCATAATGCTCTCCAGTCCTTCCCAAGTTACGTAGTGATTTTCAAAATCATTGCTTCTGCATGCTGAGTAGTATTCCATCATGTGAATGTATCATAATTTCTCAACCCATCACACTGTGGCTGGACATTTGGGTTGTTTCCATGTTCTTGCAATGGTGAATAATGTTGCTATGAACATTGGTGTACAGATCTCCATTTGTGCCTTAGTTCTAATTTTCTCAGGGTGTATTTCAAGCAGTGGAATAGCTGAGTCATATGGAATTTATATGTTCAGCTGTTTGAGGAAACACCAGTCTGCCTTCCAAAGTGGTTGTACCATTTTACAATCCCAACAACAGTGAATAAGAGTTCCTATCTCTCCATATCCTCTCCAGTATTTATTGCTGTCCTGTTAAGCTTTGCCACTGCTACCAGTGCGATGGTATCTCATTGTGGTTTTGATTTGCATCTCTCTTCTTGCCAGTGATTTTGAGCATTTATTCATGTGTCTGTTAGCTTCTATTGTTTTTTCTGCCATTCATTTTGATATTTGCTTTCTTCTCTGTCTTTGTAATGACCTTTTGCTCTCTTCATGAATGATAGTACAAATGCTATCTCACAACTCTTCCGATATTCAGTCATTTCAAGGCATCAAACCTATTCTTGAAATTGGGTTTCAATTCATGTGGGATATATTCAAAGTCATATTTTGTTTCTTGTGAACTTGTATTAATTTTTTTTTAGTTTGAACTTGCACATGAGTAATTGATGATCTGTTCCACAGTCAGCCCCGGGCATGGCTTTGACTTCTGATATTGAGCTTCACCATCGACTTTACCACAAATACAGTCAATCTGATTCCTGTGTATAGTCCATCAGGTGGAAGCCATTGTATAGTAAACATTTACATTTTTTGAAAGTGGTATTTTCAATGAATAAATTATTACATAAAAATGTCATCATTAAATCTCAGTCTCATTTTTGTCACCAAGTGTATTTTTCAACTAACAATCTTTCTTCTTTACTTCCAACTTTTGCATTCCAGTCACCAGTTATTATTAATGCATCTTGGCTGCATGTTTGATTTATTTCAGACTACAAAAATTGGTAGAAGTCCTCAATTTCATTTTCGTTGGCTTTAGTCGTTGGTACGTATGTTTCAATAATAGTTTTATTAACAGATCTTCCTTGTATGCATATGGAGAGTATCCTCTCACAGCATTGTAGTTCAGAATAGATCTTTTAAGAACATTTTAATTTTCTTTTTGACTATGAATGCAACTCCATTCTTCCTCTATTTCTCATTCCCAGCATAATAGACCATATGATTGTCTAAACCTAAGTGGTCCATAAAAATTCATCTCAGCTCACTAATGCCTAGGGTGTTGATCTTTATGCATTTCATTTAATTTCATTTTGGATATGTTCCAATTTTTCTAGATTCATATTTCATATATTCCATGCTTCATTTATTAATGTGTATTTGAAGCTCTGACAGTCTTCTTCTGTTATTCATAGCTTTTCTGAGGCTTGTTATTTCAGAAGTGGACGGCCAGTCCTTCTTCTTAGTCTGTCTTAGACTGGAAGCTACACTGAAGCCTGTCCACCATGGGTGACCCTGCTGTTTTTTTAAATATTGGTGGCAAAGCTTCCAGCATCACAGAAATATTCACGTCACCACAGTATGGCAAACTGACAGCAAGTGCTGTACACATAAAAGCAAACTATATGTGAATATGTGGCCAATATAAAACTATATTATTGATTATTTAAACAATAAAAATACTGTCTTAAAGATTTATAAGAAGGGAGCTCTGATGGCCTAGTGACTAGAAGCTGCACTTCAATCCTGAAGGCACACGGGTTGAATCCACCAGATGCTCCTCTGGAGAAGGAGCGGCAATCTCCTCCTGTACCAGTTGGATCCAACTTAATGTTACACAACAAGGAAAAAAAAACGTATAAGAAATGCAAAGGTAAAATACGTAACAAATCACTCTATCTTAAGAAAGAAACAAGTAGATGAAATATTCATAAAAATCCTTCAATTATTTCAACAACTCACCTAATTACTATCAAGTCAGAAACAACTCATAGCTGACCCTTGAGTGGGTTTTCAGAGACTGCAAATCACATGAAAGGAGATAGCTCGTCTTTCTCCCACAGAGGAGACAGTAGACTGAAGCTGTCCGCCTCTGGGTTGGCAGCGTAACTCCCTATAAACTAGTAGTAAATGGATTAATACTTTAAAAGTGTATGAGGAATCAAGGATGAATATTGTAATATCTATGACAACTCCAAACAGGCATTTTTTATTTTTTAAATTTTTATATTTTAACTGAGAATTTGAATTTTCATTTATTCATTCCCTCCCTACCTAATTTCCCAGTTCACTTTTCTCATTGGAAAAAAAAAATCCTTTCATTGTTGCTCCAAATATGTTTTGGAAAAGGTGCAGCCACAGTGCTCCTTGGAAGTAAAGATGGCCAAGGTTCGTCTTTCATACTTTGGACATGTAGCCAGGTGAGGCTATTCCTTGGAAAGAGACATCTGCTTGGAAAGATGGAGGGTCAGCGAAGGAGAGGAAGAACATCCCCTCATTGAGACAGATTGACATTCTGACTTCAATACAGGGACTGACAGACAACACCATAATGGATGGAGAGAAGATTGAAACTGTCAATGACTTTATCTTACGTGGATCCACAATTAACACCCTTAATAGTAGCAATCAAGAGAGCGGGAGATGTATTGCACTGGGGAGGTCTGCAGTCAGGAACGTCTCCAAATTACTGAGGAGCAATGATGTCTGTTTGAATACTAAGGTGCACCTGACTTGGGGTCTTTCCAATCACTTGCTGTGCATCTGAGAGGTGGACAATAAATAAGGATGACAGAAAAATTGTTGCCTTTGAACTGTGGTGTTGTAGAAGAGTGCTGAATGGACTTCCAAAAGAACAAATAGGTGTGTCTTGGAAAAGGTGTAGCCAGAGTGCTACAGTCTCTGAAAACCTTCCGGAGTGTCCCTTATGAGTAGGATTTAGACCTGAGGCAATGCACAAGCAACAATTTGAGCACTGAGTTGCTCTCTTATCCTTGATTGACAAAATAATTGAGCTGCCAGGTGAGTAAAGTTACAACTGAGGCAAATCTATTCTTATGTTTGTCTCTCTGGAATAGAAAGTAGAAAGAAGGTCCAGGCTCAGGAAATCCTGCATCGCCCCACTCCAATATGATTTTGTCACCTTCTGCTGGAAAAGGCCTAGCTTATATCACCACGCCTCGGAGGCAAAGATGATACAGCTTCATCTCACATACTTTGGGCATGTTGCTAGGAGAGGCTATTCCTTGGAGACAGACATCCTGCTTGGAAAAGTGGAGGGACCGGTGAAAGAGAGGAAGAGCCTCAACCGGATGGATTGACACAGTGAGTGCAGCGATGGGCTCAATTGTTACAGAGCTTGTGAAGATGGCACAGGGCAGGACAGGGTTCAGATTTGCTGTTCGCTGTGAATCATACTTGACTCCCTGGCACCTTTCGATGTATTTCCACATGTTGCGGTTCCAAATGGCCAGCAGGCGGCGCCAGCTCACTTCCTTTCGCCTCACTTGTACAAACAGGGCCGCGGCCGCTGCAGGCCCTCGGTCAATGTGGGGAGCTGTCAGCTCCCCGGCAGCGTCGCCGGCTTCCTTCCTCTTTATCAGATCTGTCAGGGCTGCAGCGTGTTGTGAAGGCATCTCCGGCCTCCTTCCCTCCTTCCTGTGTCGAACGGACGTTCTCTGGCGCAGCCACTAATCTGCACCTCCGCGCCTCCCGCCCGGGCACAGCCAGGGCCAGGGCCCCCTGCTTGCATCCTTTTAGGGGGGCGGGGCCCCGCTTTGAGGTCAGGTCGCCGAGAGCTTGCGCTTTCAGGCGGGGCCGAGCCTAGCACTCCGGGCCTTGCAGGGCTTTAGCACTTCTGCAAACCCACGGCCATTGCCGGCAGCTGGAGGAAGCGCTTCGGAAGCAAAACTAACAGGTCTGGCGGCAGTTGGGGTCGAGGCAGGACAAGGCGTTTTGCTGTGGTTAGTCCCAGGGTGGCGGTGGGGGCTCCTCTCAGCTCCTCCCGCACCCCCAGAGGCCCCCTGATCCTCCTGTGACTGCAGGCTGTTTGCCCAGGGCATGGAGTGCAGAGCAAGCGCCCCGCTCTCAGGAGACCCCACTGTAGACAACCCCACGCATCTTGGACCCCGACACCTGGCTCCGCCTGTGCATACGGCAGAAAGTGAGTTGCTGAGAGTCACAGAGCTGCTTTTGAAGTCATGGAAGAGGCGGGCGACCCCTCAGGCCTGAGAGAGAACGTTGTCGTTAATCTGTAGGTTCCTTATGAGTCTCTTCTTACTCATAGCGACCCTTATGTACAAAGGAATAAAACAATTACCTCCAAGCAAACGGTATATGGTTCCAGCGGAAAGCTGCCTCGCAGTCCTCCTAAGACTAGTAGAAGATCCTTCCCCTTGAGAAATGGCAGAGGTGGGAGGAGACAGAGGATGTGGTACATCTTTTTAGATCACATTTCTGATCGAGTTTCTTTTAAATTAAGAAATTGATAAGCCTCAATTTCCTTAAATGTTCCCATTCGTATTTCCTCAAATAGTTTCCATGAACAGCTAAAGACGCACAGCCATTTTACCAAGTTTGTAATGTTTCTAGTCTTGTCTTCTCAACAATCTCTTGAGACAGGGAGTATTGCTCTCTCTCTCTCTCTGTTTCCCCCTTTAAATTTTTTTTTTTTATTGCTTTGCTTACAAAGTTTGTATCCATTGTGTTTCACACTATTCTTGATTCATGTTGTGTTTCATACAATCATTCCCATACATTATGATTTATAAAATTAAAATTAATGACTGTGCCCATCATTATCCTGTCTTTTCACGTCCCCACTGGATTCTTCCCATTTCTTTCACTCCTTCCCTCCACCCAGCAAACTGTGCAATCCTGTGGTTTTGCCTCTACCCATCCTCACTCCTCCGCTCCCACCCTTTACCCCCTCAGGTTCCCATACATGTTTTACTAACTAGTTATCCTTCTATTTTTACAATATATAAAAAGAGTGTTTGTCTCGCTCTCATTAAAGCACAGCATGAGGCCTAGAAGGGTCAAATAATTGGCCAAGATCGCTTTAAGGCTTTTGACTCTTGGCTCCCATGCTGCCATCTTCCCTGTATTGGGAGGGGCTGATGCACTGGGGGGCCATGGAAGCTGATTTCTCTGCTTAGTTCTGATGTGCCCAGGAGCTCCCCAAGTGGACCTATCTAATGAAGGCTCGAGGATTCCTGGCCACTATGTGTTAAATGCAGGCAGTAAATCCACCCTTTGCCTTCAAGTTGATTCAAACTCACAGTGACCCCATAGAACAGACAGAGGGTTCTCCAGGCTCTGACCTTCAAAGAAACAGACTGTCTCATCTGTGTCCTGTGGAGTAGCTGGTGGGCTTGAACCACGGACCTTCCAGTTAGCAGCAGATCACTTCGCCACTGCACCAGCAGGGCTCCTTAAGGGCAACAGAGAACAAGCAAGTGGTTCGGATTACCAGACATTGAGTGTGGTGTCCCCTGTTGTCTCTGTAAATGAAGACAGGTCCTCTTTGGTGAAAGAGATGGAGGTCAGGGAGAGCAGGAGGCACTTCCATGAGATCGTCCCTTTGTCCCTGCTGTCTGCAGAGGTCCCTGCAGTCTGCCGTGGAGACCCTGAGGCTTTCCCCACCTCGGAAAGGGCAAGAGAAGAAAACCCAGGCCCCACTCCACTCCCTTCCTTCATTGGAAACACTTTCATTCTAAAGATTTTATTTCTTTCTGTTAAACAGTTTACTGCAGAGGGATTGCTCCTAATTTCTACAGATCTTCCAGAACTCTGGGGTCCTTGGTAAAATCTTGATGTTGCCTATTACAGTTAAATGTTTTTCCTTGATCAGAGGAAATCCCCCAAAAAGAGATTAAAACCAAAGCCACAGCTGTCAAGTTCATTCCTACTCCTAGCGAGCCCACTGACCAGAGCAGAGCTGTTCCCCACTCCCACCCCATGGGCTTGCCAAGGCTGTACATCTTCACGGATGCAGACTGCCACATCTCTTCCTCAGAGTGACTGGTGCGTCTTGAGCCTTTTGATTCACAGCTGAATTCTTTAACCACTGAGCCACCAGCGTTCCTTGAAATGTGAATACAGTGGTGCTCACTGACACCTCTTTCAGGTTCACAGTGGAACTTCGATTATCAATAGACTTTTCCCGTTATGTGGAAGGTAGAGTCAGCAAAAGAGAAAACAACCCTCATGAGACGGATTGACAGGGACTCTAAGGATGGGCTCAAGCATGTCGTAATGACATGGATTATCAGCGGCAGTGTAGGAGCACGGGGACAAGCTAGAGGCAACCTAGCCCCCCTATTGCACTGATGAAGGGTGAGTGACTTGCCCCAGGCCCATAGCTAGTCAGCTGCCAGACTGGGACTCCTAGAACTCAGCACTAGAAAGCAGATTTGGCATAAACATGGGATGCCACCAGGCAGGGCAGAGGAGCTATAAAGACGGTGTCTTGATTCTGCTATTGTGCTTCTCCCAGGCTCTTAGGGGATTTTCTGCATTCATTTAAGGATCACTGGCACCCCAAATCTTTATTTCCTGCAGAAAAATAGGTACACAATTGACTTTATGGTATTCCTTATTTTTCCAAAATCCCACTGCTGGGCACCTGCTGGGTAGAAGTCACCAACTGGATTATGAGAGTGCTGCCCCTCAGGAACGTCCCGGATCACAAGGGGGCCAACAGTCAATAAAAGCGGGTGAGACGTGACTCACAAGAGGACACTTCTTTCATTTATTCATTCACTCAAATACTTATGAAATCTACTCTGTATTAACAACTTTAGTCTGCTTGGCTCCACGGTCAACACTCTTGGCACCAGTAGCCAGGGCATCAAAAAAAGTATTGTCATGGGAAAGCCTGCTGTTAGGGACCTCTCCAAAGTACTGAAGAGCAATGGTGTCTCTCTGGAGACTAAGATGCGTCTGATACAGACTATCACTTGTTATGCATCAGAGAGTTGGACAATGACTAGGGAGGATAGAAGGAGAATTGATGCCTTTGAGCTGTGGTGCTGGAGAAGAGTATTGAATATACCATGGACTGCCAAGAAAACAAACATTCAACCTGGAGAGGGTTAAACCAGACTGCTCCTTGCAAGCAAGGATTCTGGGGCTTCGTCTGACATAGTTTGGACATGTTGTAAGGAGGGACAGGTCCTTGGAGAGGGACATCATGCTTGGTAGGGTGGAGGGACGGCGTAGGAGGGGAAGACCCTCTATGAGGTGGATTGATTCAGTGATTGGGGTAATTGGGATGGATGTGTCAGAGGCAGTGCAATTGGCACAGGACAGAGCAGGGTTTAGGGCTGTTGGACATATTGGGAAGTGCAGAAAAGAGTAAAGAAACACATGCGTATACTCCTCTCAGACTCACCACCTAGAAGTGATCCATCCCCCAGAGCTCCCCAAGCTATAGACTAGGGTTTGTCAATGACTTTTAGAGCTAACTTTCTTTTGTTTTTTTTTTAAACAATAATATTGTTTGGTATTTTAATGCCCTTTAAAGACAACATGCCATTCTGATTATGTTTGTCGTTGTTATATGCTGTAGAGTTGACTATGACTCTGAAAATACACTTACTTTATTTTTCATTACAAATTTACTGTGTCATAAGCATTTCCATGCCAGCTAGAATGCTTGAAAATTGTGATACTTTTTAAATTTTTTTTTATTATTTTTGTGTGTGTACCGTCAAATTGGATCTGACTGGTGCAGGAGGAGATTGCCCTTCCTTCTCCAGCAGAGCATCTGGTGGATTCGAACTGAGTGCCTTTGGGATTGCAGTGCAGCTTCTTGTCATAAGAGCTCCCATAATATTGTGATACTTTTTTTTTCAGCTAAACCCATCTGTCAGCTTGTCATACTGTGGTGGCTAATGGTTTTCTGTGAATGTGGAAGCCATGCCAGTGGTATTACAAATCCTAGCAGAGTTAGTCACACTACGCAGGTTTCAGCAGAGCTTTTTGGCTAAGACAGACTAGGAAGAAAGGCTAATGACTTCTGAAAATTAGCCAGTGTCACCTGGAAATGAAAACCTTGTGGATCGCCACAGAATCTTATCCACTATAGTGTTGGGAGAGGAGCCCTTTGAATTGGAGGCACAATGGAACAGACTCAATGGATTCGCTCATACCGGTGATCATGAAGTCAGCACAGGACCAGACAACATTTCCCTCTATTCCATGTAAGATAACCATGAGTTAGAATTGACCCTGCCAGCTAACAGCAAGTTTCCACAAGGCTCTGAGTCACATGGACATATCCTGACTGGGACCCCTGCTCCCCCACTGGGGACGTTTAGGTGCTCACACTGATACTCATTTATACTGAAAGCTCATTTCTTTTTTTAAAAAAACCCTTTTTTATTTTATTACATATTTTTTTGTGTGTACGGTCAAATTGGATCTGACTGGCACAGGAGGAGATTGCCCTTCCTTCTCCTACAGAGCATCTGGTGGATTTGAACTGCATACCTCTGGAATTGTAGTGCAGCTTCTTGCCACCAGGCCACCAGAGCTCTCTTGAAAGCTCATTTCTGCAGATGCATCTTTGGCCGTATTTCAATTTCTTGGTTTTGGAGGGTGGGAAAAATTAGACATGTGAACCAAAAGAGTGAGCTAGTTAATAAGGTGGGCAAATATCACCAAATTATTTGCCAGCAGGTTTTCAAGGAAAAGGTGAAAAATGTGGGCAACACGTAGGAATGTTTTTCAGGCTTTTGAGAAATCACAAAGTGATTTCCCACAACTAGCCCAGCAGTTGATAGCCCTGCCTTAGCCCCTCTGCTAATGGCATCTTTCTGTGTCCAGCTAGCAAAGGACAGTATATACTCCTGCAGCATTTCTACTTAATGTTACCTCATTGCTGTCTCTATTTCTTTGACCCTTAGAGGAAATGAGCTTTTTCTTTTCCTCTCCCAAAAGATTATGGGTCATTTATATTTTTGTATTTGCTTTTCATTGCTTATGTCCTTTGCCCTTTTGTCCACGGCCATCTTTGTGTTTTTCTAATCGATTTTATGTGGCTTCTTTAAGGATTCTAACCATCTCGCTGTAGTATCTACTGCAAACATTTTCCCCATTTGCTAACGTTTCATTTTGCTTGGGGTATTTTTTTGTTTGTTTGTTTTTAATAACACTGGAATTTTTGCCTTTCACATAGCACCGATCTGCCAGACATTTCCTTTGTGGTTTCGTACATGGCTGGGGAGCTTTGAAAGGCCTTCCCCAGGTCAACATTAGTTAGTAAGGGAGTTCCCAGGTGGAAGATGCAGTAGGGACTTGGGGTGGAGCCGGGAGGTGGCATAGCACTGGGGCCATGGAAGGGATTGGTAGCACCAGGTCTGGGCTCAGCGTTTTGAATCTGATCAGGGACACCTTTTAAGGCCGTGCTGTAGGTTTGTTAAGGGTTCCTGGGTGGTATATGTGGTTAATGTGCTTGCTTGTGAACCGCAAGGTTGTAAGTTCGGGTTAACCTTTCTTACTTCATACGTAGGCATGGAAGTGTACTTCTACAAGTCAGCCTTGGGGAGTCGGGGAGAGGGGGTTAGCCTTGGAAAACACCTTGGTGAGCATAGTTCTACTCTGATAAACATGGTGTCACCATGAGTCAACATTGACTTTATAACAATTGATGGGGTTATATATAACAATAAGAAGACAAAACCAAAAGGATAAGGAAGCAAATATGTACACACGCACGCACACACGCACGCACACACACACCCCAACCCCCCCCCCCCCAAGCAACCAAACCAGTAATCATAGAGTTGAGCCCAACTCATGGAGGCCATATGCATCTCTGAGATTTGTCAATGGCTAGAATCTTGGGATTTGATCATTAATCGAGGCATTATTTCAGAGGTGCCACTAGGTGGATTTGAACCACCAACCTTTATGTTTGGCTGAAAGCATGAACAATTTGCACCATCAGCAGAGAGCTGATGCAGTTTTTGAGCAGGGAGATATGTTATTAGGGGCCTTCGAGTCAACTCCGACCCTAGCGACTCTTAGAACAGCTGGGGACCTTGCCCTATGCTGGGCCATCCTCACCATCTCTGCCATGCCCAAGCCCACTGTTGCAGTCTCTGTGCCAGCCATCCTGTACAGCCTACGTGAGAGGCTGGAAGCCAGACTCTGTGTCTTGAGGACGATACCTGAATGTTAGAATGTTGGACTTCTACCAAGAACAATGTGGAACTTATTGAGGAAAGCTATTATAGGAAATGCAGAGTTCGTAGCTCTGTGAAACCTGAGAATTCGCCCTGTTTTCTTCTGCGTCTGCAGCTGCTTTGGGGATTGGAAGGCAATATTTCTGCGCCGGTTTTGTATTATCAGCACCAGGAAGAATACTCCGGGCCCACAGATTTCCCTTTGGCCTCACAGCAAATTGATTCTTAGTGTTGTGTTTGCCAGCCATGCCACGGACACCTTCTCCCTCTGCTTGGCACGGCTCCCCGCCAAGCCTGGCCGGACCTCGAACCTCACAAATAGGCCTCCATTTTCCCCCTTCCCTTAATGAAAACACAAGTTGCAATAACTGATTCTGCTGGAGCAGCCACACTTGAACAATTTATAAAATTTCCAGGAGGGCGTTATTCTGGGTGGCCAAAGTTCTGGTGAATAAAGACCTAATTCCTTCAGGGATTGTATTTTATTCTCTGGTTAGACACCTTTTTGGAATGCATATACTTCTCTGCCCCTTTCCTTCCTTTCTTCCCCCGCCCCCCCGCCTTCATTCTTCTTGACAAAACAGTATAATACATTATTAAGTGGAATACGGAATATTGAAGAATTACCCAGATTCCCTGTCTCCTAACACAAACATTTCACTTTCCCATCCTGCCTTCTGTGGATGTATGTGTTTTACGGGGCCACAAATCACTTTCAGAGCTCCTTGTGGCTTTGCCCCTCCCCCTGACCAGAACCCAATCGTCTGTGTCCAGATTTTACACAGTGTAGTCAAACAATACTTTTAAATACATCTGGTAGAAACAGAGCATCTGTACAGACTAAAAGGGAGCTGCAGGTAGTCTAGTGGCTAAAAAGTCATCATGCTAATCCAAAGGCAAGCAGTTCAAATCCAGCAGCTGCTCCATGGGAGAAGGATGGGCAGTCTCCTCCTATATAATTTAGTGCCTCTGAAAACTTATTGGAGGGTCAGCCATGGATTGATTCCAACGTGATGGTATTTAACAACAATAATATATCTCCTAGTTCCTACATATGGGCCAGGAGTTTGAGGAGCAGTTTGACTGGGTGACACTGGATCAAGGTGTCTGGCGAAGTTGCAGCTAAGTGATTGGCTAGGGATGCAATCACCTGAAGACTTGATTGGGGCAGGAGGGCCTACCCTTTTAAAGTGACTCCCCCACATGGCTGTTGCCAGGAGGCCTCTGCTACTTTCCACGTGAGCCTCTCTGTAATGTGCCTTGCATTTCTTCATGACACGCTGGCTGGCTTTCCCCAGAGTCACTGATTAAGAGACCGAGGTAGAAGCTGCCGTGTCTCTTCTGGCTCCTCCTTGAAAGTCACACACGACTCCTTCCGACCATCAGTTCAGTTCTACTGAGTGGGAAGAGATTTGCAGGAGTGTGTCTACAAGGAATCGAGGGTCCCTGAGGGCCTCTAGAGGGTGGTAATGAGTCCTCCTAGTGCATTGGCTAAGCCCTGGGCTGCTAATAAAAAGGCTGGTGGTTCAAACCAACCCAGTGGCTCTGCAGGAAAAACACCTGGAGATTTGCTCCCCTAAAGATTGTCACTTCTCCTTCCCCTCCTTGCTGTCAATCAGAACCAACTCATAGCCGACTCTCTGCTGGGTTTGTGAGGCTGTAAATAGAACAGGAGGAGGGTGCCCACCTTTCCCCCAGGAGCTGCTGATGATTTTGAGGTGCCAGAGAGGCATAGCTTTTGTGTCAGCAGCCCAACTCCCAATGGGCTACACCACCAGAGCCCCCTCCACAAAGATTTTAGCCCAGAGGACCCTCTACAGAAGCTCTGCCCTGCCACATCTGTGAGTTGACAGAACCCAAGAATGACAGGAGGCTGCAGCCACACACGGGCAAATTCTCCGTCTTAAGGATA
The DNA here is from genome assembly GCF_000299155.1 of Elephantulus edwardii. Classification (NCBI taxonomy): domain Eukaryota; kingdom Metazoa; phylum Chordata; class Mammalia; order Macroscelidea; family Macroscelididae; genus Elephantulus; species Elephantulus edwardii. The sequence goes on along the minus strand of NW_006399778.1, from coordinate 5,484,509 downwards.
GGGCGCTCCGGTGGCTTCTTGCTGCGCCCAGCGAGTTGGAGTGGACTCGTAGCTGACCCTCCAGTGGGTTTTCAGAGGCAGTAAATCTCACTGGAGGCAACAGCCTGTCGTTCTTCTGTGGACTGGCTGGCATAAATCCTTACCACTGGGCTGCCAGAGCTTCTTTCTGTGGTTTAGTGGTAAGGAATGGCCCTGCCAGACCAAAGGCTTGTGGTTTGAATCCGCCGGTTGCTCTGTAGGTGAAAGATGGGCAGTCACTGCTTTGTGATTTGTTGTCTCTTTAAACCCACTGGAGGGTCAGCTATGGGTTGGTTCCAAATTGATGGTAAACAACAACAACAACATCTACTGTAAATTTTATTTCCAGTTGACCACTTTAAAAATCCCATCTTCCAGCACAACATTGCCCATAATTAATATTAACCAGGGATGTCTTCACACCCAGCATTTTCTATTCCTGCTGAAGTTGTTCTGAGACACACGTTACTGAGTCAAGAGATCAACTTGCTCGTAGTTCTGACCCTGCTGTCACCTGAAACAAAGCTCACTGCCATCAAGTCACCGCCATCAGATTTGCAAGGCCATAAAGGATTTCAGTTAAAAGACTAAGGTGTGCCTGACCCCAAGTCAATTTCAATTTCAATTGTTTCTTATGCAGCTACAAGTTGGCCAATGAATGAGGAAGACCAAAGAAGAACGACTGTCTTTGAAGTGGGTTGCTGGTGAAGACGACTGAATACCGTACAGATTGCCAAACGAACAAGTCTGTTTTGGAGGAAGTGGAAGTAGGATGCTTATCAGAGGCAAGGATGGTGAGACTTCACGAAAGAGAGGACGCCTCCCTACAAGGCAGACCGACAGGAGGCCCTTGTCATGACGAAGAGTGTGAGGACTGAAACAGTGATTGCAAGCACGGGTTTGAGCACGGCAGAGATTGTGCAGCTGGTGCACGGTAGCGCCAGGTGTCCATCCATAGTTCATGCAGTGGCTATGACGAGTAGTTTATTTGATGATGATTGCAACTCTTCCATGTTTAAAATTCTAATATTATAATAGTGATGCACATAAATCATATAAAAAATTTGGAAACTGTGGGAAAGGGCAAAGAAGGAAATAAAAGTTACCCGCAATTTCACGCCCCAGATCTGGCATAGCTAACGTGTGGGTGTGTCTCCTTTTGGGTGTTGGGCCACTTCTTGTTCTCAGAATTAGTTCTAAGGTGTGGTCTCTGGAGAAGAGTGAGACTCTGTCCAGGCCCCACGACTGTGACAAGGGCCCTCGAGGCAGCCCCCCTCTCACGGCACCTGTGGGAACTGTAGATAGATTTCTGCAGGTCAACTTGCCACCTTCACAAAACAAGATGGGAACCGTCCAGGGCACAGGCCTGCTCCTTAGTTTCCCCTCCCTGCAAGGACTGGCCTCTAGGACTGGCAGGGCAGGGTTAATCTGGACTTGGGCCCACCCAGTATACGAGCTTTAATTTTTTCATCTGTTAAATGAGCAGCTGGGCCCCTAATTTCCACTACCCTTTCCAGATCTAGCATTATCAGGGATACGAAGAATCTGTGAAAAGCAAACGCCTTGTGACTTCAGGATCTTTTATCTGTGTATGGGCCCCCGGGTGGTGCAAATGGCTAAGTGCTACTGGCTGACCACTTTTCTGAGTGACTCTAAGTTGTTATCCTGGGAGCATCCCCCAGCCCCCCCCCACCTTACACACACACACACACACACACACACAGAGTCAACACCCTCCCCAGAGGCGGGAATGCAGTGCAAGTAGAGAGAGGTCAAACCGAAATCCTTTCTTATAATGTCTTGTTGTTGATGGAGAACACCTGTTAATTCACGCTCTATCATTGAGATTTTATGCCTTTCCTAAGGACCAGGCAGTCCTCTAACTGACGGGATGGGACACAGTGGTGAGTAACCAACATGTCAAGTGTAAGGCCCTCATGCCATTTGCATCCTATTATGGGATAAAACAATTAATAAGTAACTACACAGCTAGGACATGTAGTGACAACTTGTAACTCTTTACCGTCAAGTCTATTCTAACTCTGGGGGCCTCATGTTACAGGGTAGAACTGAAATTCAAAGTGTTTTTTTTAACCTGTTGTTGTCATTGTGTACTGGAGAGTCAGAACGGACCCAAGCTGACACTCCAGAGGGTTTTCAGAGGCAGTAAATCACGTGAGAGGAGACTGCTCATCCTTCTCTCCTGGAGCACTGGGTGGCTTTGAACCATGTGCCTTTGGGATTGCAGCACAGCTTCTTGCCACTAGGCCACCTCTTTTTTTTAAAAAAAATATTTATTTTATTGTTGCTGAGAATAAACACACCAAAACATACACTAATCCAACTGTTTCTACATGTACAATTGAGTGACATAGTAAGTCTTTGAGTTGGCCAACCATCCTTCTCTGAGTTGCTCCTCTCCTGTTAACAGGAATTCACTGTCCCCCATGGCTCTTGGGGGTTTTCATGGTAATCCCAAAAGTCCAGCCTCTCTGGCAGTTCAAATCCACTGGCTTCTCTTGTAGAGAAAGATGAGCAATCTTCTCCTGTCAGATTTGCAGTCTCAGAAACCCAGCGGAGAGTCAGTTATGAATTGGCTCGGACTTGACAGCAGTGATTCTTTCAGCTTGCTTTGGCTCTTATGTAATCTTTCAAGTTGCTATTGTCAGTTTGATCCCATATAGAGAGAGTTCTTAAAGGGGTATAGTTTTTTAAAAGGCTTCAAAGGATATTGTTGGCTAAAGCTTTAAAGATTATCTCTGGATAGTTTGAGTTCATCAGCTTCCATGGCTCCAGAAAGGCTGTATTCCATAAGAATTCAACATTTTCTTCTGCATCTCATCATCTCTTTTACAAAATTGTTAGTGTAGAAATATAAAATTTTCCAAATATACAGAAAAATTGCAAGAACAATAATACAAAAAGAGTCTTAAGCCCTCCACTTAAGTGCAATAACTTAACACTTGGTCATTTTCCCCTGCCTTTTTATATTTTAAAGACTTTTTACTGTGAATTGGGTGAACTCTATGCTTTGACCTCTAAAGCAAGGTTTTCAGAGCAGACAAATTTTCTATTCAACTATTTATAGATATTTTGGGTGAAAGTCTGAAGAACAAACTGGCTTTCCAGTCAATTCATACATGCTTCGTTTGAAGACATTGATTGCAATCCCCACAACATAACATCCCACATCCCACGTCCCCTCTATGTATCCCATTTCCATTTGTCTTTGTTTTCTACTATGCCTTCCTGCCTTCTGAGTTTTTTCTTTGGGCAAACGCTGTCTTTATAATCTAGGATGGTGCCTCTGTGGTGCTGCTGTTCACCTCACAGACTTGTCTATTGTTTGGCTGAAAACTGAGTGGTGAGAGTGAGATCAGTTCCAGGTCTGGAGGTGACAAAGGACCAGAGTTTCAGATTTGCACCAGTGTCTGTTTAACCAGTAAGTCTGATCTCTTTCGTGAGTTTGAGTTTTGCCCCACATTTTTCACCCTCTTTATCAAAGATCCTCTCATCTCCTCCCTTTCAGAGCAGTGGGTCGTCGTAGCTGGGCACCATCTTAGTCTGGCCTCACAGCTGTGGAGGAGGAGGGTTGTGTGCGCCTCTTCAGGCCAGTGGCTCCCAGGTGCCTTTGCTTTTCTTTCTTTTCTTTATTCCAGACAGAGAGACTAATATTTGCACCTTAGATAGTCACTCACAAGCTTTTATGCCACTACTCAGTCGTTACTCACCAAAGTAGAATACAGAACATGGTCTTTGTGGACTATGGTGTTCGTTGGCTGTATTTCTTTTGTTTGTTTTTCTTTCTTACCAACAGATAATCAACTTATTAAAATGGCTGATTTAGGCATCTGCAATAATGACTTCGACTTCTCCTCCAGGCTCAGTGCTGATGGCGGTGAGCTGCTTGACAATCTGTGAAGGACTGTGCAAGTCAATGAGTCGCTTGTGGATCCTCATCTGGAAAGAATTCCGGGTCTTGAAGGTTTCACCATAAGGAGTCTTCCTTGTAGTTATTCTCACAGTCCTGGTAGGCATTCTGACCGGTCCCTTCACCTTGAATTTCTTCTCCTTTGTTCCTCTGATCAAGTCAGCACACACCTTTTCCAGGGATTTTATGTTGCAGCTGGTTAGGGTAATTCTAAGCTGGTGACTGGTCACCTCTGGCTCCACAGGTGTCTTTCCTGTGTCCTTACAAGCCATGGCTGCAGGGTGGCCTCCTAGCCAACTTTTTCCCTGGGGAGAGCAATCAGCAGTGAGTCAAAGCATGCCACGTCTTTCTCACAGAGGGTTATATTTGTTTTATCATGTGTGTTGTTGTTGCCATCACGTCAACTATGAATTATGGTGAGTCCATGAATGGCTGGCCAGAACTTTGTCCTACCTTGTGATATACTCACCATCTCTGATATACTCAAGCCCATTGTCACAGTCACCATGTCAGTCTATCTTGTTATGGGTCTCCCTCTTTTATGCTGACCCTCCACCTTTCCAACTATGATGTCCTTTTTCAAAGATTGATCCATCTTAACAACATACCCAAAGTGTGTGATACAGAGCTTCACTCTTCTTGCCTCCAAGGAGCACTTTGGTTTCACTGTCTCCAGGACAAACATATTTGTTCTCTTGGAAATCCATGGGATATTAAGTACTCTTCTCCAGCACTACAACTCAAAGTCATCAATTCTTCTCTCATCCTTAGTCATTGCCCAACTTTCAGATGCATAGCAAGCAATTGAGAAGACTGTTGTTGTTGTTGTTGTTATGTACCGTCGAGTCGTTTGCGACTCATAGCGACCCTATCTATGTACAACAGCCCTAAACCCTGCTCTATCCTGCACCAAC
>NW_006399778.1:5465435-5477383 GCF_000299155.1 Elephantulus edwardii | reverse complement strand
AGGTGGATTGATTTAGTGACTGGGATAATTGGGATGGGAGTGTCAGAGACAGTGCGATTGGCACAGGTCAGAGCAGAGTTTAGGGCTGTTGTACATAGGGTCGCTATGAGTCGCAAACGACTCGATGGCACATAACAACAACAACTAAACACCTTAAAAGATTAACAATCATTTCCTCATATCATTTCATGCATTTATATTAAAATTTACCAAGTTGTCCTCTAAATAATGTTTTATATAGAAAAGTATATATTCATATTATTTATAAATATAGATTATAAAAGATGTATGCATACATCTGCATTCATTTACATACATGCATTCATTCACATACACACACACACACACACACACGTATTTACACACATGTGAGTGTGTATGTAGTTGCTGCAGTGGATCTCTTTTCCCCACACACCAACCTGGAGCTACCTTTGTGCTGCGCCTGCGCATGTGTCTATCTACAGTGACTATGTTGTATACAGATACAAAGATTTCGGAGACTATGTGGGTGAGGTGAAGCCATGAGATGAGGATGGGCAAGTGTTTTTTGGTGGAGAGGGACCAGGCATTAACACCTCCTCAGAGGCTGAGCTGAGCTGGGGGAGCATTATCAGGAGCCCCAAGCCAGACCTGTGACCTTCAGAGAATGGGGCAAGTGTGGCGGGGCCTCAGCAACATGGACTGCTTCCAACGAGGAGCTTTGGGGCCCATCAGAAAATTCATCTCTCATGGGTAGAGGGGTCAGTGTGCCTGGTTTAGAAGTGGAGCCAGGCTGGATCCCAGTGCTATCTGCTGGCGATTTGTGCAGTGCGAAACCCATGGGCCCACATATGGCAAACTGGCTGGAAGGGGTAATTTGGCCAGCAAGGCAGACAGAGAGATTCCAGCCTGACAGTAGGGCAAGGGAGTAGTTAACAGTGTGCTCTCTGTCCACACAGCAACAGCAATAACAATAGCTGGCAAGTATGGAGTGTTTACTTTCAATACTCTCAGTATTTACTCTCAGAGTATTTACACTCCAAATGTTTACTCTGTGTTGGGTCCTTTGCTGAGAGCTTTCCTGAATCATCTCATGTTTTCTTCATGAGCCCTCCGGGATAGGTGGTGGCATTATTGCCATGTTACAGATGAGCAGGAAAGAACTCTGGTTGTGTAGGGATCAGAACATTCTGTCACTGTCTGAAAAGTTGATGGTTCAAATCCACCAGCTGTTCCACATAAGAAATATGGGATAGTCCAATGCCATATTGTTTAAAGCCTTGGAAACCCACTAGGCTAGTTCTCCCCTGTCTTACAGAGTCATAATAAGCCAGACCTGACCTCAGGCAATTCAACTCTCATTGCCATCAAGTGGGAAGTGACTAGAGGCTGTAAATCACACGTATCCCATAGTTCTCCCATGGAGCTGCTGCTTTCAGGTCACCAGAGAGGTGACACCTTTAGGTTAGCAGAACAACCCTCTACAGGCTTCACCACCAGAGCTCCCTTGTAGGCAAACAAATAAGGCTTTCAGAGATGAGAACACAGGCTCAGAGAGGTTCAACTATTCCCTCAAGGTTGCACAGCTATATCATGGGCTGAATGTGGCTTGTTATGGGCAGTTCATTGGATCCTAGGACTGTGTCTTGAGAAGTATGCTCTACGTGGCAATTTTTAAGGGATCAGATGCTCAATTCAGGTCGAAGTACTATGGAATCTTAGCAGGTCTTGGGCGGAGTCTAACAATTGCATTTTTAAAAAATACTTTTTATTGATTTTCTTATAATAATTCCTTTACATTTTGTTTCATTCATAACATTGTTTTTTATACAATCTTTGGTTTCCATTGTGTTTCATGCAATCATTCATATGCATTCTATTTTGGGTTTTTTTTTCATTGATTTGCTTAACAAAATTTATTATATGAATTATAGTTCATGCTAGTCTTCATTCATATTGTGTTTCATACAATCATTCTCTTGCAGTATGTTTTATAAAATTAATCACCCATGGTCCAATGAACAATTGCATTTTAAATACGCTCTTCCTCAATGACATATCAGGGCCTCTCTCTTGGTCATGGTAGGTCCTTTCGACCTTCAAGGGTAGAGGTTGTTTCATGTTTATATTCCACTTGCCTTGTCCTGGGTGTGCAAGAGAGGGCTCAGGGAGAGGCCAGGAATCTTGAGATTTGAACCACACTCCCCATTGCCTCACCCTTCTTCCTGTAGGATCAGATGGTGAGGCCCCCATGGGCACCCAGCCATCTCGGCTACCTTGGACATCCTAGAGAGAATGCAGCCTGCTCTGGGGATATGTTGATGGTTCATCCTATCTTCTTCATGACCATTCACTTGGGCCTAGGAAGGTCTGGTGGAGGTCAGGATAGCTGGTGATGAATGCTGGGGATTCCTAAAGCCCATCAGGTCTGATGCCATCCATCCCAGAGGGTCCCTCCTCCAGACAATAGACAATTCACTGGGGTCCTTCCCAGGACATGGGCTCACAGGGGTGGGGCCCTCGGTCGGCACACCCTCCAGCAGAGCCTGCTGTTCACATTGACACAGTCACTACAGACGCTCTGCCGCCGTTTTGGACAGACCTTTAGGAGGGGCAGGGTGTGGCCTTGAACCTTTTCCAATCTGCGCTCAGACGTCTAGAATTTGCCAGATTTCCTGCAATCCAGAGCAGACACCTCGCTGCGGCCACATCAAACTCAGCGACCTGTTTCTCAACTTTCAGATAAAATAAGGCTTTTTTCCTACCTGGAACCTGAAAGAAAACAGGCTGGGATTAGAGCAAACAGAAAGGAATCTTTATTTGCTCTAGGGAAGAGCCCTTAGAAGTTCCTGGCTGCTCTGATGGCATAGTCCTGAGGGGAGACCTGGCAGAAGAAAGCCCATTCTCGCCAGAGGTCATTCCCGCACGGGATGGTGTGTCAGGTAGAGCGGTGTGCCAGAGGGTTTTCCAGGCTGTGCCAAGCTTTTCTCCCAAAGTTCCCGAGTGAGCCTCAAATACCAACGTTGTGGTCAGTAGCCAATTACTTGACCATTTTTGCAACCCAAAGACTGCTTAGGGAGTTCTGGTGTCTGGTAAGGAGTTGCACTGACAACGCAAGAGTTCGTAGTTTGAATCCACTAGCTGCTCCACGGACAATCTCTTTCTGGGCAATTAAGTGACTCTGCAATCTCACCAGAGAGTCAACTATAGGTCAGTTTCTGCTTTACAATACACAGCAAAAACAACTACTACTATTCCTTAGGTAAGGAGAAAGAGTGGCCATGGATGAAGGGGAATGCCAGCAATGGGTACAGCTGGTAATTCATAGGGAGACCATGCAACTGTGGGGAGATGGGCCTCCCCAGACTGCCAGAGTCAGAGGTCACAAAGGCTCACAGAGGCCAGAGGTGTGAAGTGTCACACACAGTTAGGGGTGGAGCTTTGATGTACATGTGCAGTGCACACTAGGCAGCTTTGCAAGCCTGGCCCCATCCTGCCTTCTGGTGACAGCCCCGCCCCCTTGCCCCTCAGCTGGTGTCTGCACTGTTCCCACTCTCATGGGTTCTGATTGGTCCTTATTCTCACCTAGTTTTCCTTCCCGACTGTCAGACTGGCTGATCTACAGTGACTTCAGGCCCCAGGCTAGCAGTTACAGGTGGTCCTGCTGCCAACTCCCATACTGTGTCCTCACCCCCACTCCCTCCAGGTAGCCCCACTGCTACTGCCTTGCCACTCTGCTTATGCTTTTCTCTCCAGTCCTTCTTTTCTCAGAAGTGTGTGTGTGTGTGTGTGTGTGTGTGTGTGTGTGTGTGTGATGCATGGGGTATGTGTGGATTGTGTGTGGTGTTCACATGTATCTTTGGGTGTACATATATGTGTATGTTTACATATGTGTAGTGGAGTGCGTGTGTGGGTGTGTGGTTTGTATGTGTGCGTGTGCAGTGTCTATGGGTATGTGTGTGTTGTGTGTAGTGTGCGTGTGTGTGGGTGTGTTTGTGTTGTGTGTGTATGTGTGATACGGGGTATGTGTGTGTACGATGTGCGTAGTAAGCATGCGAAGGGGTTGTGTGTGTAGTGTCTGTATGCGTGAGTATGTGTGGTATGTGCGCGCGGAGCCCATGCGCAGAGCCCGTGCGCGCATATGAGGTGCGTGTTTCCCGGCATGCTCGTCGAGGCTCCCTAGACTGGGATCCTGTAGACTCTGTGGAGTAGTGCATGTTAGCCAGGGTTGAGATTCAGTGTGTGAGGAAGTTTAATGTTGCTCGTAAAACACCACTTCAGGTTCTGTTTTCTTTGTCCTCTTTCTCTCGGCCTTTCCATTCCGCAGCCTGGGTTTCTCCCCCGCTTCTGGCCAGATATATAAAATAAATACATCCACCGTGCAGGAGGAAATGACCTTCGGGTTTGGGGAGCCTTTTTAATGGGGCCTGAGCGCTGCTGACAGCTCCACGCTTCCCCTGTTTTACCGTTTCACCTTCTGAGCCTGGCCTGGGAGCGGAGTGTCAGATCTCAGGGTTTTCTGCGGGCCAGCGTGTGGGAGCTGGGGGGGCGGGCAACCTGCCAAGCCTTTTAGTAAAGCGACAGCCAGGTCAAGGGCACAACCCTTGTTTCTCTTTCGGCTTTACACTAGATTTACCTCTCTTCTTGGACTTCAAATTTTTTTAAAAAAATGCTTTTGGATAAGAGAAAGGAATGCATATTTGTCTCTAAAACTATAAAGACAATTGCTGTGAAGTTAACCCCAACTCATGCCAACCCCCATGGGTGCAGCATGGAGTTATTCTTTGTAGGCTTTCACTGGCTGCTGTTTCCAAAGCCATCACTAGGCTTTTCTTCCGAGGCACCTCTGGGTGTATTCGAACGGCCAAGCTTTTGACCAATAGTCAAGAGTGTTAACCGTTTGTACCACTTGTAAAGTCTCTCAATCTGTAAACAATAGACATGAAGAGCCTCTTTTCTCCTGTCTGTCCAAGCTCTCTCACCAGAGGAATCAGAGTCCGCTTTGTGTCAGTAGCAGCGGTGCTTTTCTCAGCTCTCAAGAATGTGAATTACTCGAGGTCACTTAACCCAGTGAAACCTCTGGCTCTGACAGACCCAAATGTTGATTGAATGAATGTATATGAGTGGAAGCAGTGATACATTGTCCAGGCAGTCTGTCCTCAAATGAACAGTTGAAGAAAACACATCTGTGGCCATTTCAGAGCTAGGGAAACCTGGACTCAGGCTGTCATCTCACCTCTTTAAAGTGTGTGAACTGGGGCGGGTGTCATTTACATTTTGGAACTTTAGTTTTTCCATCTGTAAAATGGAGTTGCCTACTCTGTTCATTTCTCACCACTGCGATGGTCAAAGTAGGAAATATTTGATAGAAAATAGACTGGTTAAATCTCTAAGACAATCTCCTTTGGGCTTAAACCCATTGTTACAATTCGTCTCCTCTGCTGTTTTCCATCTTTCCATCATGATGTCCTCTTCCAAGGACTGCTCCTTTCCTGTCCCTCCCATAACATGCCCAGAGTATGTGAGATACAGTCCCACAATTTTTACTTCTAAAGAACACTGGGGCTGCATTACATCTAAGACAGATTTGTTTGTTCTTTTGGAAGTTCAGGGTATATTCAGTATACTTCGCCAGCACCACAATTCAAACACATCAGTTATTCTTTGATCTTTCTTGTTCATAACCCAACTTTTGTAAGCCTATAAAACAACTGAAAACGCTATGGCTAGAGTCAGGCTCACGGTAGGCTTTACACTGACATCCTTGCTCTTGAGCACGTTAAAGCCTTGACAACGATATGCCCAATGTAGCCTGTCTTCTGATTTCCTGACTGCTGCTTCTACAGATGTTGCTTGTGGATCCAAGTAAAATGAAATCCTTGTCAATTTCACTATTTTCTCCATTTATCATGATGTTGCCTATTGGTTTGTAATTATATAAATAAAACACTAGTATGGAAATACAGGGGAGGAGGAACAGTTGTAAGCAGACACTAGTGATCGGAACTATTAACATTAGTTAATATGTTAATATATTAACTATTAACATTAGTATCCACTTATTGAACTGAGTAAAATGCTTGTGCCCATTTTGTAGATAAGGGAACTGAGGTGCAGCAAAATACAGGCACTCGTTCAGGGTCATGTAGCCAGTGAAAGCGGAAGAAGAGTCTGACCTCAAGGAGACTGTGCGATTGAGTCATCTTTGATTCCTGGTGGTGATTAGAACAGAAAGAAAGTTTCCCTGGTCCTGTGGCATCTTCATGATCATTGATATATTAGAGTTCATTGTTGGGGCTACTGTTTCAATCCATGTCATTGATGGTTTTCCCATGTTTTCACTGACCTTCAGCTTGACCAAGCATGATGTCCTTGTCTGTCACAGATCTTTCCTAATGACATTTCCAAAGTAAGCAAGCCAAAAGCCCCTCTTGGAAGGAGCATTCTGGTCATATTTCTCACCTGACTGCTTTGTTCATTCTTCCAGCTGTCCGTCTCTCTCAATCTCTTTCACTTTCTCTCATGGTCTTTAAATCAGAACTTATTCATAATGGACCCTCCAGTGGTTTTCTGAGGCTGTGAATTGCTTGAAAGGAGATGGCCCCTCTTCCTCCTTCATAGCACCTAGTGGATTTGAGCCACTAGAGAGGCACTGTCTTTGGGTTGGTAGCGTCACTTCCTGAAGACGACATCACCAAGCATCTGCAATATTCATCATTCAAATGCAGCAATTCCTCCTCAGTCTTTTTCTTTCAGTGACATTTCTTTCATTCTTTCTAGTGTGTATGAGGTGATTGGAAAGACCCTAGCTTGGCTCAGGCTCACTTTAGACATCAAAGTGACATCTTTGCTTTCTAAAGCCTTAAAGAGATAATTTGCAGCACATTTTCCCAGTGCAACTGAGGATTATTGGTCAAGAAAGGTTTTATAATGAAATATTCAGCAAAGAGCTGGAATTGTAGAATAAAAAGAGAAGAATTTGCCTAGTATTTCTCAAGTTGAAAAAAACCTGAAAAACAAATTCAAACCTCAAGTTTCAACACAAAAGACACTGTGGGCTAAATCTTGAATGATCCAGGAGCATCAAAAGAAGATCGAGAGAATACACAGAGTTACTGTACCAAAAAGAATTGATTGACACTGAAATATTTTAGATAGTACTAGATGATAAAGAGTCAGTGGTAATAACAGAAGACGTTCAAGCTGCATTGAAGGCACTGGCGAAAGGTAAGGCCCCAAGAATTGATGGGATACCAATTGACATGTTTGACCTAACAGATGCAGCCCTGGGCATGTTCACCAGTTTATGCCAAGAAATTTGAAAGACAACTACCTGGCCAACTGACTAGAATAGATCTATATTTGTTCCCATTTCCAAGAGAATGTGGAAATTATACAACAATATAATTAATATGGCATACAAGTAAAATATTGCCAAAGATTATCCAAAATTGGCTAGAACAGTATATAGAGAACATCCAGAAATTTAAGTTGAGTTTGAAAGAGGCTGTGGCACCAGGGATATCATTGCCAGATGGATCCTGGCTGAAAGCAAAGAATACCAGAAGGATGTCTATTTGTGTTTTAGCTACTATCGGCATTTGACTATGTGGTAGATCATAACAAACTATGACTAACACTGAGTAGAATGGGAATCTCAGAACACCTAATTGTGTTCAAGTGCTCATGTCTATACCTAGATTAAGAAGCTGTTGTCCAAACAGAGCAAGGGAACACTGTGTGGTTTAAAATCAGGAAAAGTGTGTGTTGGGGCTGTATCCTTTCTCCATACCTCTTCAATCTGTATGCTGAGAAAATAATTTGAGAAAGCTGAACTGTATGAAGAGTAATGCAACATCAAGATCAGAGCTGAACTCATTCACAGATGACACAACTCTGCTTGCTGAAAGTGCGAGGATTTGAGGCACTTGTTGCAGAAGATCAAAGACTTCAGCCTTTAATATGGATTATGTCTCAACATCAGGAAAACAAAAATCCTCACTGCTGGGCCAATAGGCACCAGATTGGTGGAGATAAGGCTGAAATTGTCAAATGATTTAATCTTACCTGGACCCACAATCAATACTCTTGGAACCAGCAGTCTGGAAATCAAAAGACATATAGCATTCAGAAAGTCTGCTGTCTGGGACCTCTCCAAAGTCCTGGAGAGCAATAGTGTCAGTTCAAAGACTAAGGTGTGCCTGATTCAAACCATCATTTTCCCAATTGCTTTTTATGCATCTGAGAGCTGAAAGTTGAATAAGGATGACAGAAGAATTAATGCCTTTGAGCTGTGGTGTTGGAGAGGAGTATTGAGTATCTCACGTACTAACAAAAGAACAGATATGTCTTAGAGAAAGTGCAGCCATATGCTTTTTGGAGGCAAGACAGGAAAACTTTGTCTCACACACTTTGAATATGTTGTTAGAAAAGGCTATTTCTTGGAAAGGGATCAGCATACTTGGAAAGGTGAAGGGTCAACAAAGGAGAGGAAGGCTCTCAATGAAATGGGTTGACACAGTGACTGCGACAATGGGCTCAACTATGTCAGAGAGCTGATGAGGATGACACAGGATAGTCCAGGGTTCAGATCTGTTGTTCACAGGGTTGCTGTGAGTTGTACTTGATGCGATATCACCTAACAACATGGTCATTGACCACTGAAGCTCCTGGACAAGGCAGGACACAGGATTGAGAGCGGCCTGGAGGCACAAAGAGAGTGACGGTTCTAAGCCATTCTTATGGGGAGGTGATGACAAGACGTAGGAGTTGGGAGTCAGAAAGACCTGGGCACATTCCCCAGCTGTGCCTCATCTATCCATAGGCCCTCTCCTACATCTCTTCATCCCTCAGGTTCCTCATCTTCAAAATGATACAAGAAAGCACCAACTTTATGGGTACGTGTGGGTTGAGCATGTAATGGACAGAAAATGTCTTGTAACTCTCTCATTGCCATTGCGCCAATTTTGATTTGTAACTGCCTTGTAGGACAGAATAGACCTGCTGCAGAGGGCCCTCATACAGAGCTGATACAGAAGGTCGTGTCTTTCTTCTCTGGAGTGGCTGATGGGTTAGAATGGATGACCTTTTAGTTAGCAACTGAGCACTGTCACTATATGCCACTGAACCAGGCATTTATAACACACCACATAACTGGGGGCTGAGCAGCAAACAGGACAGACCAGGTCCTGCTCCCCGGAGGGTGCTTTTGAGCGGTCGAAGTCAGTTTGATAGTTTGGCTGAGCAGTGAGATAGTGGAGAACATGATGGACATGACCGGAGGGGCTGGCTTCAAAGGCTGCACAGCTTAAGACAGGGTGTCCCCACAGTAGCCTCACAGAGGAAGTGGCATCTGAACACAGGGAGGTCGGTGGAGGCTTGTGCGCTGCTGAACAGGTTTCAGACTGGAGTAGACAAAGGCCCAATGATCGTCTTCTGAAAGTCAGCCAGGGTAAACTCTGTGGCTGCAGCAATGGGCTGAGGAGCAGCAGTGGCTGTGAGGAAGGCCCTGGATGGGGCAGGGCTTCACTCTGCTTTGCATAGGGCTGTGACGAGGCAGAGCGGACTCCAACCCCAACACCCAACAACAACAAGGCCCTGTAGACCACAGTGGTCTGATCTCCAACCGGCCCTGGGGGTCACACAGCACCAGGCAGTGCTTCCTTCTGTTAGACACGGGGTAGCCAAGGGGTCGACTTGACAGCAGAAACACTACGTTATATTCAATACATTTTCTTGTCTGCCTCACCTTACGTTCTTTACATTGCAGATACAGAAGTTGATGGATCAAGTTTTGCCTCTCTAGTGCAAGTGACTCAATGGCACATAACAACAACAAGAACAAGAAGTGCTCAGCTGTAGGGACAGTTGCTGGGCCACCCACAATGTGCTAGTCCTACTAGGGACTTTGCATGCATGGCCTAGTTTCATTTTCTCAACAACGCTGAGAAGCAGATGCTATAATGCCCATTTCTCAGCTGAGGTTCAGAGGTGGGAACTATGCATTTGAAAACAGACAATGAGAAAGAGGACTGCGGAAGAATTGGTGCATTTGAACTTCTATGTAAGCAAAGGATATTGTTTCTGTCTATGCAGAGACTACACTGTGCACTGCAGAAAAAATGAACAAGTCAGTCATAGGAAAAATGCAGTCAGAATGCTCCTTCAAAGTGAGAATTTTGGCTTGCTTACTTTGAGCATGACATCAGGAAAGATCGATGCAAGAAAAGGACACCAACTGTGAGTGACAAAGCTGAGACTTAGCTTCTCCAGCTTGGAGAGTCATGGCAGTTAGCCACCAGACCGCATGGTCTTAGCCTAGTGTAACCAAGCCGTGGGTGGGATTGCATGAGACGGCCTCACTGGGAACACTTTCAGTTCAGCTTCGGGAACCCTGTCCAAACCCGTCCGTCAGCTCCTTGCAGATGAGAAGCCTGTTCCCATGGCCGCTTCTCCATTCTGGAAAGACCACAGAGCAGGCGGGGACAGCAGGTCTGACCACAGATTGACAGATGTTTCCACATGTGGAAGTTGGGTCTGAGTCTCCCGGCACTGTTTCTGGGGTTCCCTTTTCACTCTTTCTTTCGGGTCATGGTCAAGTGGCTCTGGTGTGTTTACATCTCTGCCATTCACTGCCTTTAGCAGAACCTCCACCAGCCAATTGTGCCCCCAAGGTGACCCCACATATGTCAGAGCAAAATTGTATTTCGCAGGGAATTCACCTCACATGCTTTGAACATGTTGCTAGGAGGGGCTATTCCTTAGAGAAGGACATGATGCTGAGAAGGGTGACGGGTCGGTGAAGGAGAGGAAGACCCTCAACCAGGTGGATTGGCGTGGTGACTGCTGCTGTGGGCTCTTGTGTGTTGGGAAGTGTGAAAATGGCATAGGATGGAACAGGGTTCAGATCTTTTGTTTATGGGGTCGCTATGAGTCGTTCTTGACTCAACAGCACCTAACGACAACAACAACAACAACAACAATCCAAGGGTAGGATTTTTTTGGAAATATGCGACAAGGCCTTCCTTCTGAGGTACCTCTAGGTGGATCCAAACCTCTAATCTTTTGGTTAGAAAAGCTAACCGAAATGCTTTAATAGCTTGCATTACCAAGGAACTCTACCACAATAATTGAGATTACTCTTAATAGTCTCCCCTCCCCATTCTTTTAACAGTTTACATCACATATGTATTAGCTCAGTTGACCTTCCCAACAAACCTGAGACTGAAGCTCATCTTATTTGATAAATAGAAGCTCAGAGAGGCTAAGTGGCAACTACAACAATCAGTTCCCTTTATTGAGCTCTTAGCATGTGTTGGACGTGTCCTCGTGGTACAATTGTGTAAGCATTAGGCTGCTAACCAAATGGTTGGTGTTTCAAACCCATCACCAGCTCTTCAGGAGAAAAATGAAGCAGCTTCTTTTCCTAAAAATTTATATCCTCTCATCTACCTCTGCTAAATTGATTTTTGACAAGGAGATGAAATCAGTTAAGTTGGGAAACGGCAGCCACTTTAACAAATGGTGCTAGCAAAATTGGAAAACTATCTGTAGCAAACTCAAGCAAAACCCACACCTCACACCATACACAAAAACCAACTCAAAGTGGATCAAGGACCTGGAGTAAAACTAGACTATAAACATCATCAAAGAAAAGTTAGGAAGAACTCTAGAAGCCCTAATCCTCATGCTTGTTTTCCAAGCATCTTGAAAACCTACAACCAGTAGAGAATAAAACAGATGTATGATAACTTATTTTTAAAATATTTTTATAATTAATTTTAATGAAAATTTAGAGACTTTGGAGTTCCATTCGTTCATTGTTGCGCTTTTCTCCCTGCCCACCCCTCCCCCAACTACTCTCTTCTCTTTGAAAAGTAAAAGAAAAATTCTTTCATTGTTTTAAAATCCCTCCCCCCAGATCCACTCCACTATGCAGCCTTCATTCTGGGCTCCTGTCATGACAATAA
>NW_006399778.1:5464784-5465335 GCF_000299155.1 Elephantulus edwardii | reverse complement strand
GGATCTTCTTCAGTCGCTCCGGGGCTTCACCACATGGGCGTATCCTCACCCTACACCGTTAATGCGTGGTGTTGTTGTTGAGTACTGTTGAGCTTGAACTGACCCCTAGCTACCCTTCCAGTGAGTTTTCAGAGGCAGTAAATCACACAAGAAGAGATTACTCATCTTTCTCCTATGGAGGGGCTGGTGGATTTGAATGGTGTGCCTTTGAGATTGCAGTGCAGTTTCTTACCACTAGGCTATTTTCTGTCACCCATCGATGTTAGTGTTGAGTACTCACAGAATGTGCTGGGACTTCTCTGGGACAGTTAGAGACATGGCGGCAGCTGCAGGTAGGTCTCTGGTGGAAACGTATATACTTAGGATTTTGCTAAAACATTTTACAATAAATTATAAACATCGTGACATTTCCCCCCTAAGTACTTCAACATTCATATTTTCAGAATAAGAATATGGACATGCCTTTGAGCTGTGGTGCTGGAGAAGAGTATTGAGAATACCATGGACTGCTAGGAAAACAAACAGATTTGTCCTGGAAAGGGTTAAACCGG
>NW_006399778.1:5452246-5461229 GCF_000299155.1 Elephantulus edwardii | reverse complement strand
TCTCCCTCATCTGTTTCAATGCAGTATACATTTTTTATCCCATCTTTCTCAGTCTCCCCGCAACCCCGAGGTCAGTCCTGTTTTACAACAGTGGCACTATGCAGTATTTGTTCTTTTGTGCCTGAGATATTTCACTCAGTATAACATCCTCCAGGGTCACCCATTTAGAATAATATTCCTTGAGTTCCTTGTTTTTCAATGTAGCATAGTATTCCATTGTGTGAATATACCACAGCTTCTCTATCCATTCGTTTGTTGATGCGCACTTAGGTTGTTTCCAGCTCCTTGCTATTGTGAACAAAGCTGCAATAAATACGAGTGTGCATATATCTGCTTGGGTGGCAGTTATGGTCTCTTTGGGGTATATTCCCAGTAGTAGAATTACTGGATCAAATGGTATTTCTATTTGCAACTTTTTGAGAAAGAGCCACACAGCCTTCCACAGTGGTTGTACCATTTTACACTTCCACCAACAGTGAATAAGGGTTCCAGTCTCTCCACAACCTCGCCAGCATTTGTTGCTTGCTGTTCTGTTAAATTTTGCTATTCTTGCTGGGGTGAGTTGATATCTCATAGTTGTTTTGATGAATGGTAACTTCTAAGAATCAAATCCCTAAGCACATAAAAAACTTCTCCAACAGGGTAAAAAGGAAAGCTGAAAAAATTATTCGGTAATGACATATCTGATAAAGGACTCATACATAAAATGTATAGAATACTCAAGCATCTCAACAAGAAAAAGATAATCCAATTGCAAAATTGGGACAGGATATGAATAGACACTTCACTAAGGAAGACATTCAGATAGCAAACAAACACATGAAGAAATTTCAAAATCCCTACCTCTCGGAGAGATGAAAGTCGAAACAATGATGAGATATCCTCTCACTCCAGTAACATTAGCAAAGTTCGACAGAGCAGCAAATAACAAATGCTGGCAAGGTTGTGGAGAGATTAGAACTCTTATTCACTGCTGGTGGAAGTATAAAATGATGCAACCACTATGGAAGGCAGTATGGCACTTTCTCAAACTGTTGGAAATAGAAATATCATTTGACCCAACAGTTCCACTACTAGGAATATACCTTAAAGAAACCAGAGTTGCCACCCAAACAGATATATGCACACCCATGTTTATTGTTGTGCTATTCACAATAGAAAAGAGTTGGCAACAACCTAAATGCCCATCAATAAATGAATGGATAGAAAAACTATGGTATATTCAAACAATGAAATACTATGCAACAATGAAAGACAAAGAACATAAAATATTACATAACATGGGTGACCCTGGAGGTCATTTTGCTGAGTGAAATATCTCAGTCACAAAAGGACAAATACTACATAATATCACTGTTATAAAACAGGACTGACATGGGGGTTGGGGAGAAACTAAGAAAAGAGGGGGTAAATAATGAATACTGCATTGTAACAGATGAAGAAAACAACCGTTTAAGAGAAATATATGATTAGGCATTATTTGTATGACAACAGTCCAGAATAAGAGGTGCATAAAGTGGTTGAGGGAGTGCAGGGAGAAAAATGTGCAAAAATCAATAAGTGAGAAGCCAACTTTTCTGTGAAATTTCATTAAAATCACAATAAAAAACAAAATAAATTTATATCCTTAGAAACCCTCTGAGGGAGTTCTACTCTGTTTTATATGGCATCTGTGAGTCAGAAGCAACTCAGTGGCAGTGGATTTGGTTTTTAGCATGTGTTAAGCATCGTGCCAAACCGTTTTGCACACTGTAAGGGAGCACTGGTGCCTTAATGGTAAAGAGTTGAGCTACCAAGGCAAAGGTATGTGGTTTGAATCCAGTAGTTGCTCCACAGGAGAAAGATGGACAATCTTCTCCTGTGCATTTTATTACCTCTGGAGGGTCAGCTATGAATCAGTTCTAACTGGGTGGTACATAACAACATCAATAGCTCATTTAATCTCCACATCTACCCTATAAGGTAGATAATATCATTGTTATCTTATTTTGTGGTCGTTGTTGTTGTTGTTGATTAACTTTGAGTCAGCACAACTCATAGCGACCCTATGAAGAAAAGGCCTGAAGCCCCTGGACAATTACTGACATTTATCAAAGTTCATATAGTTTCCAGAGGCATGTTGTTGGGAAACAAAGACCTTGTTCAAGGTCACACAGTAACAAATCAGGTTCTAGAGTCAAAACTACATTGAAGATGTGTCCTAAACACACAAATTCAATTGGAATATGAGTTGCATAACTCCAACTCATTGCCATCTAATTGGAACAATGAGTTGCATAACTCCAACTCATTGCCATCTAATTGGAACAGACTCATACTTGGCCCTCCATTGGGTTTTCAGAGGCTATATACTGCATAGGAGGAGATTATTCATTTTTCTCCAAATCTATACATGGAGATGTGTGTGAGTGAGTGTGTGTGTGTGTGTGCACACTTATGTGTTTGTGTCTTAACTATCCATGAAACAACTTTTTTTTTTAATGCAACTGTTAGAATTCCTATCTGTGTTTCATTGACTATGCAAAGGCATTTGACTGTGTGGATCACACACAATTATGGCTAACCTTGAATAAAATGGGAATCTCAAAACACTTGATCATGCTTATAGGAAACCTATACTTGGACCAAGAAGCAGTCCTCAGAACAGAGCAAGGAAACACTGCATGTTTCAAAATCAGGAAAGGAGTGTGTCAGGGATGCATCCTGTCTCTGTAACTTTTCAATCTGTATGCAGAACAGATCTTTTGGGAAGCAAGACTTTATGAGGAGGAATATGGCATCAAGATTGTAGGAAGACTCATTATAACCTATGATATACAGATGACACAACCTTGCTTCTGAAACGGAAGAACACCTGAAGCACCTGCTGGAAAAGGTCAAGTATTGTAGTCTCCAGTCTTCAGTCTGGATTGAAGCTCAACATCAAGAAGCCGAAGAGATTGAGGTTGTTAACAATTACAGCTTGCTCGGATCCACAATCAACACTCTTAACACCAGCAGTCAGGAAATCAAAAGATTAATTGCATTGGGAAAATCTGCTGTCATGGATGGACCTCTCCAAAGTCCTGAAAAACAAAGATGTCAATCTAGATACAAAGGTGTGCCTAAACCAGGCCTTGGTCTTCTCAATTACTTGTTATGTTTCAGAGAGCTGGACAATGACTAAGGATGATAGAAGAAGAATAGATGCCTTCGAACTGTGGTGCTGGAGAAGTCTTAAACATACCCAGTACTGCTAAAGAAAACAAATAGGTCTGTCTTGGAGAGGGTGAAAACAAGTCTCCCCTTGGAGGCTAGGATTTTGAAGCTTTGCTTCATTTAATTTGGGCATGTGTCCAGGAGAGATCAGTCCTTGGAAAAGAACATCATGCTTGGAAGGGTGGACAGACAGCGCAGGAGAAGGAGACCCCAGATAAGATGGATTGATACAGTAACTGGGGCAATGGGAATTGATGTGTCGGAATTAGTGAGACTGACTCAGGACAGGGAAGGGTTCAGAGCTGCTATACTTAGGGTTGCTATACATCGCAGGTGACTCAATGGTACATAACATACTATGATAGTTTTGGAAGCAAGAGTGGCATCTACTTCCTAAATAACATGCCTCCAGAAACTCTATAAACTTTGATAGTTGTAGAGGAGCTCCAGGCCTTTTGTTCATAGGGTCGCTATGAGTCGTGCTCCACTCAAAGGTAGTCAACAACAACAACAACAACATTATTAGTAGGGAGTTCTGGTGGCCTAGTGGCAAGAAGCTACATTACAATCCTGAAGGCACGCAGCTCAAGTCCAGCAGCCGCTCCATAGGACAAGAATGGGTAATTTCCTCCTATGTGATTAACTGCCTCTGAAAACCCACTCGAGGGTCAGCTATGGGTCGGTTCTAACTCTACTGTATATACAACAAAAACATATTACTAGTGGCTGAATGCAAAAGTAGTGTATGCCAAACAATTTTTAGTGGATAGAGGTTTCTAAGATTTTTATTATATACCACATTTTCTATAAAAAGAATATGTCACATATGCTACTACAACAATAAAGTGAATCAGTGAACATAGTTACTTCAACAATCAGTCTAAAATTCTGTTGATTTCCCATGATGAAAAACTAACTCTCATCAATTTTGTTCTAAGTAGCTCATACTTTAATTTTGATGCTTGTTTTGTAATAGATGCTATAATTATAAATGAACAAATGAAAAGATGTCACAGAAGCAAATTTAATAATCAGAAAACAAAAATTATGACAAATTACTATATTTTATTTTTAGATAGTCCTTTCATCTCAAACTTATTATAATTAAAAACATTTCTATTTCTTAGAAATTTTTCAGTGATTTCATTACAGTTAAATTGCTGAACAATATCTACTTCCATACATAATAAGGATAACGAATTGAATCTTCCTTGAATCCTTATTGTACACTGAGTCTTTTAGGGACAAAAATGAGTGCTTTGTTATGCAGTTTTTATAGTCATGACTTTAATTTGCTTATGAATTTTCAGAGCTTGACAGTTCTGAAGAAAATGCTGCAATATATTATTCCCCATAGCCAACATAAACATATGCTCTGGTGTTTGCGTTTTATTAACAATGTTTTCACCTTCTCTTTTGATATCTTGTTGTTGTGTCTGACATTCAACAATATTTGCTGGAACTTTCAGAGTCTTAGTGATAATTGCCCAAATATGTTGTAGGAACTGTCCAGCAGTAAGTAGCAGTTGTTGTTGTTATGTGCCATTGAGGCCCCTGTGAATCATAGTGACCCTATACACAACAGCCCTAAACTCTGCTCTATCCTGTGCCAATTTTATTGTCTCTGATACACCTATCCCTACTACCCCGGTCACTGAACAATCCATCTCATCAAGGGTCTTCCTCTCCTGCGCTGTCCTTCTACCCTCCCAAGCATGACGTCCCTCTTCAAGGACTGGTCCCACCTTGCAACATGTCCAAAGTATGTCAGACGAAGCTTCAGAATCCTTGCCTCCAAGGAGCAACCTGGTTTCACCCTCTCCAAAACAAACTTGTTTGTTCTCCTAGAAGCCCATGGTATAGTCAATATTCCAGTAAAAATCATGAAGAGTAAAGGAAGAGTAGGGGGAAAAAGTCAACTGCTTTGGACAGCAATCTGTTGTGCTATGCTTTGCAAAAGATGCAGCACATGATGTGAAAGTAGAAAATTCATTACATTCTAAAACTTTCTGTTGCATGCTTTTGTAATATTCTGACATAATTGTCAGTATTATCATAGGACTGACTTTCACACTTAGAAAAAACAAATTTTGCAAATACTTGCAAACTGTGAAGTACTTGATGTGCAATTTCTTTACTGGCAGTACTTTTTAAGCTATTAATAGTAAAAGTGACAACTCACGCAACAGATTTTCTATCTGTTGAAGATACAGATCTTAAAACAACACTGAGCTGCTGTACTTGAGAAAGATAAAAAGTCACTGTGAATTGTAATCAACAGCAATTTGGTTTCATTATTTTGTTTTTACTTTATCTGAATTTTATTTATAATGTTAAATAGGTAATACTTTCACCATTAATAATTTTTTATTTTTATATTATAGCTAATGTCAGATGGATCTTGGCTGAGAGTAGAGAGTACCAGAGGAATGTCAATCTGTGTTTCCTTGACTGTGCAAAGACATTTGACTGTGTAGATCACAACAAACTGTGGCTGACTCTGAGAAGAATGAGAATCCTAGAACACTTGTGTTTATGTGAAACCTATACTTAGATCAGGACGTAGTCATCAGTACAGAGCAAGGAAACACTTCATGGTTCAAAACTGGGAAGGATGTGCTCCACAGATGTGTCCTATCTCCATAGCTTTTCATTCTATATGCAGAACAGATTATCTAGGAGGCTGGGCTCTATGAGGAGAAATGTGGCATCAGGATTGGAGGTAGACTCATCAAAAATCTGCGTTATGCAGATGACACAATCCCATTTGCTGAAACTGAGGAGGACCTGAAGCACTGGCTGCAGAAGGTCAAGGACTGCAGCCTTCAATATGGATTGAATATCAACATCAAGAAAACAAAGATTCTCATCACTGGGACGATTGGCAGCATCATGATAGATGGTGACAAGATTGAGATTGTTAACAGCTTCAGTTTGCTTGGCTCTACAACCAACACTCTTGATACCAGCAGCCAGGAAATTAAAAGACGAATTGCACTGGGAAAGTCTGGAGACTAAGGTGCACCTCATACAGGCCATGGTCTTTGCAATTACTTGCTATGCATCAGAAAGCTGGACAATGACTAGGAATGATAGAAGGAGAATGGAACATACCATGGATTTCTAGAGGAATGAATAGATTCATTCTGGAGAGGGTGAAACTAGGCTGCTCACTGGAGGCAAGGATTCTGAAGCTTAGTCTGACATGTTTTGGGGCATGTTGTAAGGAGTGACCAGTCCTTGTAGAGGGAAGTCATGCTTGGGAGGGTGTAGGGACAGTGCAGAAGAGGAAGACCCTCGATGAGATGGATTGATTCCGTCACTGGGGTAATGGGGATAGGTGTGTAAGAGACAATACGATTGGCAAGGAATAGAGCAGGGTTTAGGGCTCTTGTACATAGGATTGCTATGAATCTCAAGCAACTCAACGCCACATAACAACATAACCATTACTCAGGTGACAGAGACCAGCACCTCAGGAGTCTCCTTTGTGACCGACTCTCAGTTCCTTTCTTCCAAAGAAGCGCAACCTGGTGCAGGATTTCTTAAGGGAATCCACAGATGAACCAAGAGTCACTGGCATGAGCTTCCTGGTTTGGCATCGCCCTTGTGCAGCCCGCTTCTGACTCCCATGTGAGGAATGCTGCTGAACACGTCTGATTCGCTGCTTCCTCCACCCGGTACCCACAGCCACTGGCTTCCTAGAGTTTGAAAGAATATTCCTTTATTGTCTCTAGAATTTCTTCTAAACCACAGAAACCCAGACGGTGAGATTTGCTGTCTGGCATGAGCAGGCAGGGCCAACTCTGTGGAGTGCCGACAGCAAGTCTATGTCACACACGCTTGAGCATATCAGAGATGGTGCGGATGGTTCAGGGTAGGGTAAGGTTCAGATATGTTGTTCATAGGCTCCCTGTGAGGCCTAGTCAACTCAATGGCACCCAACAAGAACAATATACATGGAAATAGAATCCTGAGTCAAACTCAGCTAAACTCTATGTTTAACTTTTGGGGAAACGAAACTGTTTTCCACAGTTATTGTTGTTGTTGTTATGTGCCGTCAAGTCGCCTGCAACTCCTAGTAACCCCATGTACAACAAACAGTCCTAAACCCTGCTCTTTCCTGTGACAATCTTATTGTCTCTGACACACCTACCCCCATGATCCCAGTCACTGAATCAATACATTTCATCGTGGGTCTTCCTCTCCTGCTCTGTCCCTCCACTCTCCCAAGTATGACATCCCTCTCCAAGGACAGTCCCTCCTTGCAACATGTCCAAAGTATGTCAGCTGAAGCTTCAGAATCCTTGCCTCCGAGGAGCAGCTTGGTGTAATTCTGTCCAAGTTGAACTTGTTCATTTTCTTAGCAGTCCATGGTGTACTCAACACTCTTCTCCAGCACCACAGCTCAAAGGCATCAATTCTCCATCTCTAGTCATTATCCAGCTCTCTGATGCATAGCAAGTGATTGAAAAGACCATGGCCTGAATCAGGCACACCTTAGTCTCCAGACTGACATCATTGCTCTTCAGTACCTTGGAGAGGTCTCTGACAGCTGACTTTCCCAATGCAATATGTTTTTTTAATTTCCTGGCTGCTGGTGTCAAGAGTGTTAATTGTGGAACCAAGCAAACTAAAGCTGTTTACACCCTCAGTCTCTTCATCATCCATCATGATGCTGCCAATTGGCCCAGTGTTTCCTTGACATTGATCTTCAATCCATATTGAAGGCTGCAGTCCTTGACCCTCTGCAGCAAAGTGCTGCAGGTCCTCCTCAGTTTCAGCAAGCAGGGTTGTATCATCTGCATAACGAAGATTGTTGATGCGTCTTCTTCCAATCCTGATGCCATAGTTCTCCTTATAGAGCCTAGCCTCCCGGATAATCTGTTCTGCATATAGATTGAAAAGTTATGGAGATAGGATACATCCCTGGCGTACACCCTTCCAGGTTTTGAACCATGAAGTGTTTCCTTGCTGTGTTCTGACAGCTGCTTCCTGGTCCAATTACAGATTTTACATAAGCACTATCAAGTGTTCTGGGATACCCATTCCTCTCAGAGTCAGCCACAGTTTGTTGTAGTCCACACAGTCAAACACCTTTGCATAGTCAATAAAATACAGATAGACATTCCTCTGGTACTCCCTGCTTTCAGCCAAGATCCATCTAACATTAGCTAATGTCCCTAGTACCAAGACCCCTTCTAAACCCAGCCTACACTCTGGCAGTTCTCTGTTGATGTGTTGTTCCAGTCATTTTTGGCTAAACTTCGGCAGAATCCTACTTGTATGGGATATTAATGATGTTGTTTGATCATTTCTACACTCTGTGGGATCACCTTTTTTTGGAATGGGAACAAACATAGATCTTTTCCAGTCGGTTGGCCAGGTGGTTGTCCTCCAGATTTCTTGGCACAACTTGATGAATATATCTAGGGCAGCATCTGTTTGTTGAAATATATCAATTGGTATGTTGTCAATTCCTGAGGCTTTGGTTTTTTGCCAATTCTTTCAGAGCAGCTTGAATTTCCTCCTTCATCAGCACAGGCTCTTTTTCATACATTGTTTCGTGAAATTCTTCTGTTTCTGACAATTCCTTTTGGTACAATGACTCTGGATACTCTTTCCACAGTAGCTGTATCATTTTACATTCCTACTAGCAAAGTGCTGCCAATTGGTCCAGTGGTTAGAATCTTTGTCTTCTTGACATTGAGCCTCAATCCATATTGTAGGCTGCAGTCCTTGACACTCTGCAGCAGGCGCTTCAGGTCCTCCTCAGTTTCAGCAA
>NW_006399778.1:5444695-5450551 GCF_000299155.1 Elephantulus edwardii | reverse complement strand
TGGTAGCCTAGTGGCAAGAAGCTGTGCTGCAATCCTGAAGACACGTGGTTCAAGGCCACCAGCTGCTCTGCAGGAGAAGGATGGGCAATCTCCTTTCCTGTGGTTAACTGCCTCTGAAAGCTTGATGAAGAGTCAGCTATGGGTTGGTTCCGACGTGACAGTATACAACAACAACAGCAATGTATGAAGGTTCCAAAGCCTCTACATCCTCACCAACCCCTATTATTGTGCCTTGTTCTGAGTGCTGAAGAACTTTTCTTCCCCTCTGCTGCCATCTCCAGCTGCTAGACCATATTAATCAGCACCTCCTCCCCCTTTCCTGGTTTCCTGGCACTGGCCAGACTTCTGCCATGATTACCTTGTTTAGCTCACCTTCACAGCTACAGGAAATGAGTTTTATTCCCATTTTACAGATGAGGAACCTGAAGTTCAGAAAGGCAAAGACATTGGCTTAAGATCATATAGGCAAGAACGTGGGTCTTTCTGAGTCAGCCTCAGGCCTTTAACTGGACCAGAACATCATAAGTGAACGTAATCTTTATGGGAGGAGACACCTTTGGAAGCTGATAAAACCAGTTCCAAAAACAGTTACTCTTCCCTCAATGTCTCCCTTTCTGTCTCCCTGTGTATTATCCGGATGAGAAAAGCTGACCCTCAGGAGGCAGAAGTGGACAGAGGTGGGAGAAGAGACCTGTCCTTGGGGACAAAACTGTCTTTTCATCCACTGACTTGGATTATCTTTTCATCTTTTTGGGATCCAGCTCGTGTGTGAAATTCCTTTGGATCTTGCATCTGGCAAGGCCCCAGTAAAGGGGCCAGAGGGCCCTTGCTTTGGACTGTCAACTACCTTCCAGAGTTTTAAAGTTCTTTTCTTTCAATGTAGTCCAGAAATCCCTAGGATTCATGACCTGAATCTGAGAAATTAAGTCACATTTTCTAACATGACAAAATGGATCTTTCCTCTCAAGTCTCCACATGCTGAGATTCGCCCTGTTCTCTTGGGGCAGATCCTGAGCTCCAGAAGGCATCTTCAGCTCGGCTCACAAAAGAGCTATGTGTCTAGAGAAACCCCCTGTGTGCAGATTTCATTGCAGTTGCTCCTCAGGCTCCACAAAAAAAGATGGAAGCAGGTTAACCAAAACGTGTGATTTTCCTTTGAACGAGTGGAGTTGTTAAGAAGCTGCTGTCCAGCTGAGGGTGGTTGCTTTTGCACTGAGATGGGCTCATACAACTAAGTTCTGACCCACAAGAATGAAGAGACTAAGTTAATTCTAGGCCCTGGACCATATGCATATCCATGTCATCGTCATTTGTTCTCTCTCCCCTTCTGTGGGCTGGACACGGATGTTAGGTCAATGTAAGAAGCTATATCTTGAAAATGGCAGAGTCCATGCCAACCTTGATCCCTTAATGACTGTGTGGAGCAGAGCAAGAATTTGAAAATTCTGTAATATTTAGCTAGAGTGATTTTGAGGTTTATCATTAGTCTGTGGGGTCTATGGACCAATTATTCAGCATTCCCTTAATACACCCGGATTCTCACGTGCTTCTCAGACTGGGAAGATTCATTCATTCATACATTCAACATCAAACAAAACAGAGAAAGGCCTTATCAATTAGATTGACATTCTAGAGAATGTTTCCAAAAGTAGACAGTTGGCAACATAGTAGAGATTGCAGATAGTATATGGATTAAAAGGCATATTCTACTTTGGTTTTTCTTAGTCATTGTCCAAACTGCAGATGATGCATTCAAAGCAATTTAAGATGCCATGACTTGGATCTGGTTCACTTTTTTCTTTAAAGTGGTATCATTATTCTTTAGTACTTTGGAGAGGTCCTTGATAGCAAATTTTCCCATAGCAATACGTCTTTTAGTTTTTTGGCCACCATAACCACGGATGTTGATTGTGGATCAAAGTAAAATGAAACCTAGCCAACTTCAATCTTTTCCCCAAGGTTGTCTCATCTGCATAACGCAATCTTTCTCCAATTCTGATGCTATATTCTTATTTACATTATTTAGTATGTTATTTATGTTGTTAATGTGTCATCAAGTCACTTGTGACTCATAACGACCCTATGAACAACAGCTCTGAACCCTGCTCTCTCCTGCCTTAACCACATTGTCTCTGACACTCCCACCCCTGTTAGCCCAGTGGCTGAGTCAACCCTCTCTTTGGAGGACCTTCT
Organism: Elephantulus edwardii; assembly: GCF_000299155.1. Taxonomy (NCBI): domain Eukaryota; kingdom Metazoa; phylum Chordata; class Mammalia; order Macroscelidea; family Macroscelididae; genus Elephantulus; species Elephantulus edwardii. The sequence continues at coordinate 5,448,358 of NW_006399778.1, read as the reverse complement.
TCCCATGTCCTCCTTGAGTTCCCTATTGTCATGCCCTTTGCTGCCTCATCCTACCTTCTGGACTTTATTTTGGGGCGACTGCTGCCCTTTTGGTCTCATGTGATTGAATGTGCTGAGAAGTCCTCCCTGGTACTACTATTCCCTTTCTAGGGACACCCCAATTTTAGGTTCTGTGACCACATGGCACTCTTCCTATGTGTCTCTCCTCTATGTATGTGTCTCTTAGATTTAGATCCTACACAGGTGTTCCCGAGTGATCTCCTCATCTCAAGATCTTTAATTATGTCTACAAAAGCCCTCTTGCCAAATAAGAGCACATTCAGAGAGTCTGGGGATTAGGATGTGTACGTATCTTTCAGGGGCCACTCCATCCTGGCAGCCCTCACAAGGTGAGGCACGTTCTCTTTTACCTTCACACACTTGGCACATCTCAAATATTGGCTGCTTCACATCTTCTTCCATACGTCTGGTCCCTGAATCTTCTTGGGGTTGGTCCTCCACCTCTGTTCATTTGTGTATTTTACCAAGGCACCCAAGGTCTCGCCACTTTCTAGTCACCAGCTTCAAGGCAGCAGGAAGCAGGCACAACATCTAGACCCGGGGCACATAATGACAGTATGCATCAAAATTCCCTTGATCGTCTTGACTTTATGAAAACATCAATCACACGAGTCATTGTTGGTCTTTTTTTTTTACTTTTACTTTTTAAAAATTAATTCTTTTTCTTTTATATTGGTTTGCACCCAAAATTAATATACATTGTGTTTCATTTATATACACATTGCATTGCACACATTTCTCTATTCACATTGTGTTTCATACGATCATTTCCATGCCTTGGGTTTTACAAAATTAATCACTATTGTTTCATACCCATTACTACCCCACTTTTCCATGTCCCCACTGGATCTTTCCCCTATCCCTCTGCCCATCAAACTCTGTGATTTCCCCCCCTTGTCTCCACCCTCAACCTCTGCTCTCCTTTCCCTTCCCTCTTTGGACTTATGTACGTCTTACTAGTACAATAATGGTCTTATGTAGTATATGTCCTTATGAGACTGAGTTAGTTCACTCAGCATAATGCTCTCCAGTCCCTCCCAAGTTATGTAGGCATTTTCAAAGCCATTGCTCCTGAGTGCTTCCATCATGTGAATGTGCCACAATATCTCAATCGGTTCAGTTGAGGTTGGACGTTTGGACTGTTTTCCAAATATGAATAACGCTGCTTTGAACATTGGTGTATAAATCTCCATTTGTGTCTCAATTCTTATTTTCTTGGAGTATATTCCAGGTGGAGTATATTCTAGGTGAGCATATAGAGTTTCTGTGTTCAGCTATTTGAGGAAACACCAAACTGCCCTCCGGAGTGATTGTACAATTTTACAATCCCACCAACAGTGTATGAGAGTTCTTATCTCTCTGCATCCTTTCCAACATTTATTGCTTGCTGTCTTGTCAAACTTAGGCATTGCTACTGGGGTGAGGTGATATCTCATTGTGGTTTTGATTTGCATCTCTCTTATTGCCAGTGATTCTGAGTATTTCTTCATGTGTCTGTTGGCCATCTGAATGTCTTCTTCTGTGAAAAGTCTTTCCATGTCTTCTGCTCATTTTGTAATTTGCGTTATCAGTACTTTTAGAAAAAAGTACTGATTTAGAAGTACTTCATTAGAATGAAGGCCCTGGAGTATCCTGTAAAATTTTTTTTATGAGATCCTTGTCAGAGATAGTATTGCCAAATGTTTTTATCTCAGTTGATAAATTTTCTTCTCACTCTATTGGAAAATGTTTTGATGCAGTTTTATCCTCTCCAGATTGAGCATTCTGGCTGTATTTGGCAGTCTCTTTATACCATAAACTAGGCATTCAAGCTTGATCCAAGTTTGTCTCTTATGAGCTTTATAGTTTCCGGCTTTACCTACAGGTCTCTGATCCACCTGAGTTGATTTTTGTGTATGATGCGAGATGCAGATCCTGTTTCAGCTTTCTGCAGGTAGCAGTCCAGTTTTGCCAGCACTATTTGTTGAAGAGGTTGTCATTCTCCCATTTGATAGGTCTTGTGGCCACATCAAATATCAGTTAGCCATAGATATATGGGTCCATTTCTGGGTTCTCCATTCTGTTCCATTGGTCTATGTGCCTGTCATTGCACCAGTACCATGCTGTTTAGGTTATTACAGCTGTGTAGCAGGTTCTGAAATTATATGACTGTTGGCTGTTGAGAGCTCATATTTGCCTCATTCTCTGGAGAGTTCCTTTCTGGTATCTTATCAGGGAAGTACACCCCTTTGTGGGGTCGGGGAGTAAGGAGAGATGTGCAGACTGACAAGGGAGTGAAAAAAGTCAATTCCCTTAATCGAAGGGGACACAACCTGGTGGTGTAACCCATGCTGCAGTCAGTCTGGATCCCAGGACCAGAGTGAGGCTGGTCTCCAGTCCAAGGACATCATCACTTGGTTATCTGATTCTTTGACTTGATTCTTAGAATTATTTCCACAAAAAATCTTGGTCTCTGAATTTGCTTCTAGGCTATCTGACCTAAGATAGCCCACAAGGATAATATTATGATGGTGAGGATGTCTGTTATCCCTGCCATGTAAAGTGAACTGCCTTTTTCCTCTCTGTTGATGGGTGCTGTGAAGGAAATATTTGCCAAATCTATGGCATTGTCTACAAATGCTGAACACGACACTGATCTGCTTCACTAAAGACACCACAGCTGCACAGTTTAGGTTCTGTTTGGAAAATTCATGGTAGTTTGCTGTCCTCCTTATCACCTCTGCAGAGAGATTATCCCTGACCACCATGGACTGCCAGGAGAACAAACAGGTTTGTCTTGGAAGGGGTGAGACCAGGCTGCTTCTTGGAGGCAAGGATTCTGTACCTTAGTATGACATACTCTGGACATGTTACAAGGAGTGACTGGTCCTTGGAGAGGGACATCATTCTTGGGAAGGTGGAGGGATGGCACAGGAAAGGAAGACCCTTGATGAGATGGGTTGACTCAGTGACTGGGATAATGGGGGTAGGTGTGTCAGAGACAATGAGGTTGACTTAGAATAGAGCAGGATTCAGAGCTGTTGTACAAAGGGTTGCTATGAGTCACAAGAGACTTGACAGCACAAAACAACAACAACAACGACAACGACAACAACAGCCTGTCTTCCAGTTCCCATTCTTCCTCCTTGGCATTATGTTGATTGTTTAAAATTCCACTCAGTACTGTCTGTTATGAATTGAGTGTCCCAGGCTATATCCAAGATATACAACAATCCAAACTCCTGGTACCTGTGAATGTGCTGTTTGAAATAGGGTCTTTTTAAAAAAATTTATTATTAATTTCAGTAACAATTTATAGAGACTTTGGATTTCCATTCATTCATTGTTACACTTTTCTCCCCCCCCAACCCTCCCCCCCAGTACACTACCCTCTTGGAAAAGTAAAAGAAAAATTCTTTCATTGTTTTACAAACCCTCTCCCAGGTCCACTCCACCATGCAGCCTTCACTCTAGACTCCTGTCATGATAAAATACCCAATCACATATCCCTTTTAAACAGTTTTCTCCCTCATCTGTTTCAAAGCAGTATACATTATTTAACCCATCTTTCCCAGTCTCTCCCCGATCCCAAGGTCAGACCTGTTTTACAACAGTGGCACCATG
>NW_006399778.1:5441012-5443400 GCF_000299155.1 Elephantulus edwardii | reverse complement strand
CAATGAATGAATGGAAATCCAAAGTCCCTGTAAATTTTCATTGAAATTAATAATACATTTAAAGGGGGGAGGGAGAGAAGTTGTGCTGCAATCCCACAGGCATGCAATTTGAATCTACCAATTGCTCCAGAGGAGGATGGGCATTTTCTGTTTGTTTGATTTACTGCATCAAAACCTATGTCATTTACTGCTTCTGAAAACCTAGTGGAGGATCAGCTGTGAGTTGGTGCTGACTGAATGGCACACAGCAACAACAACAACAACAAGGGCTGGTGGTTTGAAGGTACACAATGGTGCTGTGAAAGAAAGGCCTGGTGATCTATTTCCACAAAGACTGGAGCCAAGAAAGCCCCATGGCGCGGTTCTCTGTAACATCTGAGTCCTTGGAATGAACACGAAGGCAAAGAGCTGTTTCTCTGGTTTTGGTGTTAGGGTGGGTCTGAATTCCATCTCACTGATGTTGTTAGGGGCTATCAGGCTATCAAGCTGACTCTGACTCACAGTGACCCTCTGGAGAGGACATCTGAAGATGGGCCTATCGTGCACCACACTCATGAACCCTGTCACGCTCAAGTCCACTGTCGTAGTCATTGTATCAAGTCATTTTATCCCGGGTCTTCCTCTCTTTTGCTGACCCTCTACTTTCCCTTCCATGATATATTTTTCAAGGACAGGCTCCTCCTGAAAGTATGCTAAAAGTAAGTGACATGGAATTTCACTATCCATGTCTCTAAAGAGCACTCTGATTGCACTTCCTTAGACAGATTTGCTTGTTCTTTTGGCAGTCTATGGGATTTTTTTAAGGGTAAATTAATAATGATAGACTTATTAGAAAACTACATTCCCAAAGGGATGGCCCTTCTCCCCTGAAAGGAAATATGGAGGGGAAGCCCAGTCCATGAGATATCCAATACTTTTCTCCAACACCACAACTTAAAGGCATTGATTCTTCTTCTGCCATCCTTATTCATTGTGCAACTATCAAATGCATAGGAAGCAACTGAAAATACCATGGCTTGAATCAGGTGCACCTTTGTCTTTAAACTGACTTTTGTTGTTGTTATTATAGGGTCGCTATGAGTCACAAATGACTCGATGGCACATAACAACAACAACAACATGTGCTGTTGAGTTGCCTGTGACTTATAGCAACCTTATGTACAACAGCTCTGAATCCTGCCCTGTCCTGAGCCACTCTCACTGACTCTGACACACCTACCCACATTGCCCTAGTTACTGTATCAAACCATCTCATCTGGAGTCTTCCCCTTTTGTGCTGTCTGTCCCTCCACCCTTCCGAGTATGAGGTCCTTCTCCAAGGACTGGTCCCTCCTGGCCCTGTGCCCAAAGTATATGAGATGGAGCTTAAAAATCCTAGCCTACAAGAAGAAACTTGGTTTCACTCTCTCTGCGACAGATCTATTTGTTTTCTTGGTGGTTCAAGACTCTGTTCCATCACCACAACTCAAAGACATCAGTTCTTCTTCTATCATCCTTAGTCATTGTCCATGCATAGCAAGTAATTGCAAACAAAGTCTATGGCCTGGATCATGTGCACCTTAGTCCCTAGACTCAGTACTATGGAGAGGTCCTTGACAGCTGATTTTCCCAGTGCAATTAATCTTTTGACTTCCTGGCTGCTAGTGTCAAGAGTGTTGATTGTGGCGTCAACAAAGCTGTAATTGTTAACAATCTCAATGTTTTCCCATCTATCGTAGTGCTGCCAATTGATCTGTGGTGAGAATCTTTGTCTTCTTGATGTTGAGTTTCAATCCATATTGAAGACTACAATCCTTGACCTTCTACAGCAAGCACTTCAGGTCCTCCTTAGTTTAAACAAACAAGATTGTGTCATCTGTATAACATAAGTTGTTGATGAGTCTTCCTCCAATCCTGATGCCATATTCCTCCTCATAATGCCTAGCCTCCCAAATGATCTGTTCTGCACCCAGATTGAAAAGGTATGAAGACAAGACACATCCCTGACTCACTCCTTTCCTGATTTTGAACCATCCTATAAAATAGAATAATGGACACAAAGAATTAGCAAACATAGCTATGTGATAACTGAGGCAGTCCTAAGGTAATGAATGCCAAAGATTACCAGGAGTCACGAAGTGATGGGAGACAGTTATGAAATGATTCCTCTGCAAGATCCCTCAGAAGAAGGCAGTGTGGCTGACACAAAGATTTTAATTTCTAAGCTTCCAGATTATGAGACAATAAATTTCTATTCTTTAGAATTTGCAATTCTTTTGATTTCCTGATTGCTCTCCAGCCATTTTACAACTATTTTATAAAACTACCGGGTGGCTCCTTGGAGGCAAGGATTCTGAGGCTCCGTCTAACTTACTTTGGACATGTTGTGAGGAGAGACCGGTCCTTAGA
>NW_006399778.1:5439956-5440912 GCF_000299155.1 Elephantulus edwardii | reverse complement strand
CTTTGATGTCAGTTATGGTCTCTTTGGGGTATATTCCCAGTAGTGGAATTGCTGGGTCAAATGGTATCTCTATTTGCAACTTTTTGAGAAAGTGCCATACCGTCTTCCACAGTGGTTACACCAGAAACAGGGTCTTTTAAGGAGAACCTCAAGCACTTGGCTATTAACCAAAAGGTCATCAATCAAGCCCACCAGAGGCTCTGTGGAAGAAAAATGTGGTAGCCTGCCTCTATAAAGATTATAAACTTGGAGAGGCAGCATAGCACAGTGGGTCCAAGCACATCCCTTGCAGACAAAGATTATAAACTTGAAAACCCTAAGGGTTAATTCTGCCTTGTCCTGTAGGGTCACTGTTGCTGTTGTTGTTACGTCCTGTTGCGTCAGATCAACTCATAGCTGACTCTCCACAGGTTATAAACTGCACAGAAGGATATTGTCCATCATCTTTCTCCCTTGGAGCAACTAGTGGATTTGAACCATGTGCTTTTGGGTTGACAACACAACTTCTTAACAGTAGGCCAGTAGAGTTTTCTATGGAATCATTAGAAGTCAGAATTGACTTGATAGCAACAGGTTTGGTTTTTTTTTTTTCTTTGATGTGAGTCCTAAGGTCTCTGGATAGTTTGTATTGGACTAGGAAGCTCTGGTGACCTCGTGGTAGGAAGTTGCGCTGCTTGAAAAACAAGGAACTCATGAAATATTATTAAAAATGGGTGACCTTGGAGGACATTGTGCTGAGTGAAGTATCTCAGCCACAAAAGGACAAATACTGCATGGTGCCACAGTTGTAAAGCAGGACTGACCTCAGGGTTGAGGGGAGACTGAGAATGATGGGTTCAATAGTGTAGACTGCGTTGAAATAGATGAGGGAGAAAACTGTTTAGGTGGGAAAATTATTAGGTATTTTTGTCATCACAGGGGTCCAGGGCAAAGGCTGTATAGTGGAGTGGACCTGG